>NC_091631.1:19459293-19696793 GCF_027580195.1 Bos mutus
CTCTGCCACTGGCACCACCTGGGAAGCCCCACAGTAATGGTTATCATTGGTTGAATCCCTACAAGGTGTTGGGTGCTGTGCAGAGCACTTTACACCAACATTTTCAGATTTAATCATTCTTAAGCCAGTCAGAGGCTTCTCAGGTGGCACTAATGGTTAAGAATCTGCCTACAATGCAGGAGACACAGGAGATGGTGAGTTCAGTCCCTGGGATGGGAAGATCCCTGGAGGAGGAAATGGCAACCCACTCCAGTATTTTTGCCTGGAGAATCCCATGGACAGAGAAGCCTGGTGGGCTACAGTCTATGGGATCACAAAGAGTCAGACAGGACTGAGCGTGCATGCACACAAGCTCAATCAAGTATTAATATCATTATCCCCACTGAAAGATGCAGAGACAGGCTCATACAGATGATCCAGAGTGACATGTTAGTCTATGAAAAAGTTGAGAGTTACCTGCTACTGTCTGATGTAAAGGTAAAGCCTTTGACAGCTACACCTTCCCACTGCCATCTCCCCATCCTGTTTTTGATTGCCTTGTAGCCATCCAGGAGGGTATATTCCACAGTAGAGGTTCTCAGCATTAGCTGTGACATGAAATCAACTGGGAAACTTGGAATAAAAAACAGATCCTGGGGCCCTATGTCCAAACTTTCCCGCTGGTGCTGAATCACTGATGTTTTCAAAGCTCCTCAAGTGACACGTATGTGTAGCCAGGGCTGAAAGGCAGTGCTCCTTAAGTTGATTTGATCCGTGATTTCTGTTGTTGGAAGTGCAGGGCTGCACTGATGTTCCAACCAAGCTGCTAATAATTAAAAACAAAGCAGAGTCTGGCCATCGTGCAAAGGCCGATTTCCACGTTCATAAAATTTCACTGGCATTCAGTTGAAAGCAAACATCAATCACTTTACTTATGATCTCTGGTAAGGGTAGTGTGGGCCAATAGATGGGTGGAAGCTGGTATTCAGGGTCCCAAATGTGAGTACCCCAAACCTTGGCCATGCACAGAATATTTCAGGTCACTGGTCCATGTGTGCCTGAATGAGTGCTTAATTTCCTTTTTTAGACCTCAGTAATTTCTAGCAGAATGTATAGAGTTCATGACACAAACACATCTGGATTTGAGGGTGTGGATCTGAAATATTCGCCGGCCAATATGTTGGGAGCAGCTGTTGCCTTGGCAGCCGGGGAGGCTGGGGGTGATCTCATTGGAGGGCCCATCTGGGGCTTCGCTTGCCATCACACAGCTTCGCATGCTGATTTCAGCTGCACTTCCAAGCTGGGTGCTCCCTCTCCTGCCCAAAGGCATCTTGTAGCCTTCTCCCTCGCGATGAGGGGTGCCCAGAGCCTTGACACTGCTGCATCTCATGCAGAAAATGCCAAGAGTGTGGAAATCCTTCTTTTCTTAAAGGAGACTGTGTCACCAATTGAGGCTGGTCTGTGCCAGACTCCATGCCTGCCCACAAAGGAGCTCCTAAAAGCCAGCAGTGAGAGGCAGGCCCTCCTTCTTCAATCTGGCGTGGAGGATTGGATCAAGGGCCATGGACCCAGGCAGAGCTGGGTCTGAACACACATTCTACCGCTTTCTAGCCTTTTGACCTTTCTTAGACAAGCCATTTCTCTGAGACTCTGTTTTCTTGCCTGTAAAGTGGAGGCATGAAAACTCCTTCACTGGATTGTTTGGAAAATTAGATGAGTGGCTGGCACATACAGCAGAGGCCTTTTCCCCTTTCTTCCCCTCATGCAGCTGCTTCTAGATTGCGTGTTGTCATCTGAGCAAGACCCATTTGCCAAGGTCAAGCTAGCAATTTAACAAGCAGTTCCCAGAACTTCTATTTGCCATTCACCATAGCACTCCCTGCTGCGTGCACTTTCCTGTCTCTGAGCTGTCCCTCATGCTATGCCCTCTGCCTTGAAAGCTTTTCTCCCATATTCCCTCCTGTTCTTCTCCAACCAGTTTGGTTCTCACCTTCTCACACTGATTCTCTTGGCTGAATGTGATCTCTCGCCTTCTAGATCACCAGAGGCTCTCATACAAGGGACACCCAAAATGGTTAATGCTCTGAGCTCACTGTCCACATCCACAAAATAGAGATAAATATACTATTACCCTTTTCCAAATTGTTTGTGAGGCTTAGATAAGATGTAGGGTGTAAAATATTTAGAACAGTGTTGGACACAGTAGATGCACAACAAACATTAGCTAACAGAAATATAATGAAAATACCTTACAATAAATAGTCATAGTATTACATAATGTGGGCTTCCCCTGGTGGCTCAGCAGTAAAGAATCTACCTGCAATTCAGGAGCCACAGGAGATGCAGGTTCAATCCCTGGGTCAGGAAGATCCCCTGGTTGAGGGTACGGCAACCCACTCCAGGATTCTAGCCTGCAGAGTCCCACGGACAGAGGAGCCTGGTGGGCTATAGTCCATAGGATCCCAAAGAGTCAGACACAAATAAAGCGACTTAGCAAGCACAGTACACAATGTAACAAAATATGACAATAAGAAGAGGAGGGAAAAACACTATGGGGATGGCAGTTGAAAGAACAAGATTGTAAAAATCCAAATGGATTCCCAGTCCCCAGCTTCTTCCGGAAATGTGACTACACTCTTAGAGTTAATGAGTTTCTAGAGTAAGTTCTATGTGGAAGGAAGAGGTTTCAAGTGCCAAGTTCTATCCACTCCAATTCTCATGCATTGTAACCCTTGGCAAATCTTCTTCACCCAAGAGTTTTGATTTTGGCTCAGCTTTCTAGCAAGGTACCAGTTAATTATGGTAAACGGATCAGGCATTCTTGGGCAGCAGAGAGATGCTGGACAAATGTGGGACGGCAATGTTGGCGGTAAGGGGTTTATTGTTTATTATAAGCCAAATAAATGCCATCAGGGGATTGATGAGGAAGCCCATGTCCACTTTGGGGGAAGCTAAGGTCTGGCAGGGTGGGTGGAGTGGTGACTGCTTCTGAGGAAGACAGGAGGATATTGGAACCATAACTATTGCTTCATGGGATGGGGAATCCTGACCCCTCCATTCAAACAGCTCAGTCTCAGCCCATCCTGAGGCCTCTCTCTGGTAACCTCGGAGCATGCATAGGGTCCTAGGATTCAGAGCTCTCTGAGATGTCAAACGTCAGTAATTCCTTTGTCTTTGACAGCCCGAGTCACATCCTTCATTCAGCATGTGATTTGGGATAGGCAGTGCGTGAGTGCTAAGTTGCTTCAGTGGTGTCCGACTCTAGGAGACCCCACAAACTGTAGTCTGCCAACCTCCTCTGTCCATGGGATTCTTCAGGCAAGAATACTAGGGTGGGTTGTGGTGCCCTTCTCCAGGGGATCTTTCCAACCCAGGGATCAAACCCGCGTCTCTTAAGTCTCCTGCACTGGCAGGTGGGTTCTTTACCATTAGCGCCACCTGGGAAGACTTGAGCAGAAATCTTAGCCTTGCGGTTCCCTTGTTCTCTCAGTTTGCGCCAAAGACCTCACCTCGCCGACTTCCAGGTTCCTTGACTGTAATGTGGGGATCTTTGCAATTACCTTACACTGTAGTTTTTCAGAGAGAATGGGGAAGCTGTAGAATAGAATGGGGTGGGGGAGGCTGTGGTTGGAAAATAAGGTCTGTCTTAGCAACTAACAAGCTGAGAGCTGATTAGTTCATTTCATTTAATCCTCCCCACCATTCTGTACCTTGATTCCCATTTTACAGATGAGGAAACAATGGCTCAGAGAGGCAAGGTAACCTGTTCTAGGCCTCAGGAGGAGAAAGAGGCCACACTGAGATTTGAACCCAGTTTTCTAAGACTCCACTGTGCTCTGCCTCCCACCCAAGTACATAACACATCTGTAGGTTATCTCGTTTCTGAGCACAGTCAATGTGGGCTGCTCTGCTGGGCGCAAAGAAACCTTGTTGACTTGCTAAACTCACACTACAAGCCCTGCTTGTTGCCCTTTCTCTTCTCATTTATCCACAGACCCCCAGATGGCCGTGGAGGTAGCCAGGTGGCCAAGAATTTCAGTTAGAGGAAATTCCATTTGCTTCCTATCCAAGATGACCGTGCATTTTCCAGGTAAAGTCGGGTATCCCTAATGCACGAGAGCAGTTGAGAGTGGCCTGGGCGGCCCCTTCATTTCTGAGCCAGTCCCAGCAGAGAGCTCGCCGGTGTTGTTATGTGTCCTTATTCGTTAAGGATTCTCTGTATTGAGATGCAACCTAATTAGGGTTGAACTCAAAGCCTGTTCTTTCGGGGGCTTAGTTCATAAAAGATTAATGTTCATTTTCCTTGGGTTTTGTTGCAGAATTCAGCTGGAAAATATCCAGGGTGCACTTCTTCCAAGAGAAGTAGCACTTTGGTGGTTTGTGAAAATCCCTTTTCCCTCATGTCAAAACCTTGTTTTTTTTTTTTTATGGCCCATTCCCTTCCCCCTGCATGACCATTTTAGTTTCTGAAGATGTATAAGAGAAGAAAAAGGGAATTCCATAAACAGAGAAATCTGTTGGAGATATTATTCACAAGGAACACATCTGATTATAGATAATTTTAAAAAAACAGGTAGCAAATAAAAAGTGCGCCATAGAAAGCAGTTCTGCATTCATTCATTTATTCCAGGATTCAGCAAACATTTATTGAGCACCTGTTATATGTCAAGTATTTACCTCTTGTATTTCACATCTTGTATTTACATCTTTTATTTCATCCGACTTTTCTGTTTGTGATTTGCTTGAGCAATTTAACTCCATCATTAGAGCACTAACAGGAAGTGCTTCCTACATATGAATGGGTAGCTTCTGACAGTCTTCTGCCAAAAGGAAAACCTACCTATCCAGGTTTTTAAAAATTAACTGTATTTTCGGATAACAAAAGTTAGCCATATGTCAATGGTAAAAAATGCCCAAGCATACGGGTTGATTAAGAAGTAACAACCATTTATAATCCCAACCCCTGGAGACTTTCTTTGTTAATAGATTGGTGTCTATTCTTCCAGGTTTATTTTTAAGCAATAAACTATAATAACAATATAATTTTACGTACAAAAATGAGAAACAGACAGTACTTCTGTTCTGTAACTTATGTTATTCACAAAGTTAATATGACTTACCCTATCATGGTAATATCTTCACATCAGCCCAGAGAGAACTTCCTTGCTGTTTTAGTGTCTGCATAGTATTATTCCACTGTGTAAATTCCATGTCATTTACCAGCTCCCCATTCAAGGTATTTTGGTTGTTTCTCCTTTGCTTTCATCATAGCAATGCTTCAGTGGACTCTTTGTAGCTAAGTCTGGGTATTTCTGTGAGTTTTTCTGTGGGTAGATTCTTAGAATTGGAATGTACTGAGTCAAAATGATGAATTACCTTTTTTTCTCAATTCTCAACTTTACGAAATGTCAAGATCCTTCACACAGTGAAAAATTTCTCTTCTGTAATCCTTTCCCTCACTCACCCTCTTTTATCTAATTCCATTCCTCTCAAAATATTTTTAAGGCAAGACCTAAACGGTAACAAGTGTTTGGGGAAATGGTGCTCTAATTTTGAAAGGAAGAAAAAGTAGAACATAGGCAAATCTATAATGCTCTGAGCAGCTCTGGCTGCCTATAAGTAAGCAAAAATAGCCTCTTCTCTTCCCTTAAGGTGCAATCGCAAAAGTTCTCGAGCTGATTGTTCCCCCAGAAGAGGCAAAGCCCAGGTTTGCTTTTCTTTACATTCTATTGGTGACCTGGGCAGTATAAAACAATAATAGTCATGGGTATTTGTAGAAGAGAGCATCATTTCAGTATAGGAAATTATCATATTGCTGAAGGAAAGCATAGAAGTTTGACTGATTCACTAAAACTCAGCAAAGTAATAATATCATCACAGGACACAGCATCTTAGTGACACGGGCTGAGTCATTTCTGTGTTGAGTGAGCTTAGGAATAAAATAGTTCTATTCTCAATTCTCCAATTTGCTGCTGCTCAGTCACGTCAGCCATGTCTGACTCTACGATCCCATGGGCTGTAGCCTACCAGGCTCCTCTGTCCATGGGATTCTCCAGGCAAGAATACTGGAGTGGGTTGCCATGCCCTCCTCCAGGGCTTCTCCAATTTAACAAATTTATTGACTCTTATCTTCCCCCAAAACCTGTATTTTACAAATTTTGACATTTTCCTCTTTGTTAAAACTGAAAACCCATAGCCAGATACAGCATAGAAATGCAAATCTTATTTTGTGGATGTGTCTGATGTTTTAACTTCTGCTTTACCTGGGCTACGCTAAATGGGAGCCCTGTGTTGCCTCAGTTAAAAGACGGCCCCCCCAAAGGTGGCTTTCTCCTAAAGATTCTGGGACGACTTTGCTGACTCTGTCCAATAGAGGGCAGTACGTTTCTCTCATTGACCTGCTCAAGTTTGAAAAATACATGGTAAAAACAGAAGACTCAGTATCTTAGAATCCAAACACCTTTCTCTTTATTAAAGTCACTGCCAGAACACTTCTGATAACAATACACCTGTGAATATTTCAAACATAGGATGAGCACAAGGGATTTAAGTATTCCTTGTGCTAGGAATAGTGGATTTGCTTAGGTTCAAATCTATGAATGGAGTAAAAGTGTTTTCTAAATGTCCTGAAGCTGTTCCTTTTTACTGCTTTGATTTGCTTAGTTAACTTTTTTTTTTAAGTCTCACTATCCTGGAAGATCAGGAAAATTGATTTTAAAGAGCTTGTAATTATAATCTAATCTCTTTCCAACACTATTCATTATCACATTTTTTTTTCCAATTTGAATATTTCTTAGGGAGAAGATAAAAAACTTAGAGACCTGATGAGCTCTGGCAAGGAAGGGGACCAGGAGCAAGCACACCATTCTGTGCAGGTGGAAGGGCCTGCCACTCCTGCAAAAGGAACTTTCCGTCAATTACAAACAATCCCACACAGTTTCCCTTGGATTGTCACAACGATTTTCAACCTAATGAAAGTTCGGCCCAATGCCACTGTCTGATTGTTCAATCACTATCTGATTGCCAGTTAGACTTTCCATCCTTCAAATTCCACCACAAGACAAAGAAGAGATAATGTCCCAGAGAAGTGTGGGAGGAGAGGGGGAAAAAAGGCAGAGGAAGGAAACAGGCATTGCCCACGCCTGAACTTTGTCGCCCCTGGATCAGTCTCCGGAGATGGAAGTCAGCATCCTGAAGGGACTGTGTTGGGTGGCCTGCTCCCTGATAGAGCAGCTGAGATCCAGGCTGCGTTTCCGCTGTTTTCATTCCGGTGGTACCTTGTCTCCCAAGCTTGCCCCTGTGACCAGGGGACTAGGTGTTTGTACCCTTGTGAGTCCTCTTTCACCCCTCCCTGGAACCTGAATTGGACCTGTGACTCGCTTCTATCAATAAGACGTGACGGGAATGACACTGCAAATTTCTGGCTTTAAGAAACCTTGGCAGCTTTCACTTGTGTGCTCTTACCATGTAAGAAGCCCAGTTACCCTGCTGCAGAGGGTCCACCTGGAGAGGCCCTGGAGGATTTCTTCTCATGGAAGAAGAACCCACAAGAAGGTCAACAAGGTGCCAGATGTGTGAGTGAGAAAGCCATCCCAGCCCAGCTGAGTCTCCACAGAACTCCAGCTCCACTTGCCGTCTGATGGCCACTTCGTGAGCAATCCCCAAGCCAGACCAGCAGAAGAACCATCAGGCTGAGTCCAGTTAGCTCATAGAATCATGGTAACAATTACTGATTTTAAGCCATTGTGTCTGGAGTTCTTTGTTACACAGCCTTAGATAACTGAAGAACTACCTGTATTACTTTGGCACTTTCTGCGTGGATGGTGTTGCTGTCCTAGAAGGCATGGAGTCTGGTTGCATTGGGAACCAGGCTTCCTGCTCTGCCAGCTCAAAGGAAGAGAATGAAGGTGGTACCTGTGAGACAGAGAATGGGCTGTCTCATTTGCTTAGTTTAGTTAACGTTTTTTTTTTTTAAGTCTCACTATCCTGGAAGATCAGGAAAATTGATTTTGAAGAGCTTGGAATTATAATCTAATCTCTTTCCAACACTATTCATTATGTTGGATAGGAGACCTTAAGTCTAGATCTTGCTCTAGTGCCAACTAGTTGTGTGACCTTGTGCAAATCAGTTGACTCATTTGAAAGAGGTGATGGTTGTACTATTAGGGAAGCAAATAAGAAGCCACCACTTTTCCTTTCTTTGTCTATGGCAGACACCATGAATCCACTGTGGCTTTACTGAGCCTAGGCTTGGCCTCAGAATTCTTCTCAACACAGACAGCTGCAGCCTTCTGATCAGAATTAACTCATCAGATGAACCCTGTTTGCTAATCTCTGATTAAATGGTAAGTCCTCTTCTACTGCAGTTGGGTAAATGTTAGGTGACTTAAGAATAAATTAATAAAATAGTTAATTACAGCTAATTAATTTATTAGTCTTTTGGGAGAGCCTTGTGTTTGTTTTGGGGCTCCAGCATCCTCAGCAAAGGATGAATATAAGCTTTGGTGGTTCTGAGCTTTGCAACTAAAGCCCAACCAAAGGTAAACCCAATAGTGTCCCCAGTCATTGAAAATTTTTGATTGATGTCAGCTCAAATGCTGTTGGGAAGTAGACAGGTAAAGGGAAGAGTGAAGTGGACCCACCCCATGCAAAGGCGCCAGCCCCTGGGGTCCTCCCGCTGATGGTTGCCATGGGGGGCTGTGAGTGTCTAGGAGGGTCTGTGTCGGTCTTGTGCTCATTCTGTCCCTGGCATCCAGAAGAGCGCCTGTCACTAAGATGTTTATTGAAGAAATGAATGAGCCTGCTTCCCTGTGGAAAACCATCAGCAGAATCAGCAAAGCAGAAAAAGAGGTGAAGAGGAAGAGGTGGAAGAAGAGACCAAAACAAACTGCAATTCACTGAGCATCTGCTAAGTGCTCAGGTGCTACAAGAGTTTTACCTGCATTAGCCCATCAAACCCTTACAGCAAGTGCATGAGCCGGATTTTACGATCCCTCTGTAATAAATGAGAGTTCTGAAGCTCAGAGAGGTTGTTTATCGTCCAAAGTCACAGAGCTAGCAAGTGGCTGAACTGAGGTTTAAACTCAGCTCTGTCTGCCTTTCCCCGTTTCACATTTAGACAGCTCAAAGCTCCTTTTCCATCTTCTCAGGTTTGTCTATGTGACCTTGTTATTCAGATTTTTCATCTGCCCGAATCATAGGATTGTTGTAAGGATGAAATGAGTTGAAACATGTAGAGTGCTTAGAATAGGGCATGGCATATAGTGGGCACTCAATAAAAAATTAGCTTTCTGTTCATTTCTGATGTTTTCTTTCTTACTCTACCACTAAACATAGTCCCACGTCGATTGTACAAGAAGTTATGTTGTACTCAAAATAAGTTGCCCAAATCAGAAAATGCTGTCTGTTTGTATATTTTATTTAATGTCCCCCAGCAATTTGTCTCCTGGTCTTGTTATTGTCTTTGTTTGTTTGCAGCCTGTCTTTAAAGATCCATCTTACATATAGTCTAGCTGGTCAGAATCACATCTTCTAACAATGAACCAGTGGAGGAAAGTTTTGGCATATGAGATATTTTCAGAAATTAGAAATGGCAATGGTCTTGGAGTGAGAATACCTGGCTGGCTGTGTGACCCTAAAAAGGGACACCATTCATCAGAGACTCAGTCTTCTCATCTATAAAATGAAAACAATAGTTAGCTACTTAAAACCTCTCTTTGCTGTGACAAGCAGTGGTGCCTGGGACTGCACTGTGATGTGGACAAGTGAGAGGCTAGCCCAGGATGCTGCAGAGTCCCAGAAGCTGGCGCAACCCCGGGGCAGGACAGGAGCCTCCGTTAAGAAGCCTGAGCATCTGAATAATGAACATGTTATTTAAATGGAGCTGCGGTCTCGTGGAGCGCTGAGAAATCATTTTCCACACTTCACTATTCTTCTAGTCAATGGGGCTTGACTTGATTATTCTCCCTCGAGGCTTCAGGAGATGTGGGGAATGTTTGAGATTTGTTTAAAAATTAGCTAAATAAAATTTTCCCTCCTCCCCAGCAATAGTTTCTGTGACTGATGGAGCTTTCACTGGGTAATGTCTTAGGTGGATGTAAATCTGAGCACAGAAAATACACTTCATATGTCTGTATATGTAAGGTTGTGTATGTATGTGAATAGAATTTTTCATGTTTGAGGGGGGGTGGAAACAAAACAAAGACCTTGAATAGGAGCTTCTAAACAAGAGTCAGCCTTATCACCCTGATTTCATGGAAGCTGCCAAGTACCCATCCCTCAGATTTCACCCCCATTTGGCAACTGTCTGTCAAACAGACATCCAAGCTAGTATTTTTATTATTATGTGTATTCATATAATAACTTGAAATTTTTTAAACAAAGAATAAAAGAATTTAAATAAATGAATATATTAAATAAATGAATTTGAAATAAATTCTTTAAAATGCTTTTAAAAATAAAATTTTACATAAAGAAATGACCCTTTATTTTCAGATTCTAAAAGTGCCCTGTGAAAAATTTTTAAATGCAAGAAATAAAAATCACCAGAACCATCACACTCAAAAATAACATTTCAAGCATTTTCTTTCTATTTCTTTAATGCACTCATAAATACATAGAAATGCATGGACACAATTGGATCGGGCTGGATATATGATTTTCTGCATTGCTTTTTTCACCTAATATGATATATGCTTCCCTCCCCCAATTGTTGAATAGCTTTCAAAATCATGATTCTTAATGGTTGTGTAATTTCATCAAATGGATGGAGGATGATTTATTTAAACACTCTCTGGTTGTTGGAAATTTAAGTTGAATTGCAGTAACTTTTCAATGAGAGAGAAAAAAAAAAACACATGATGCTAGCTATTTATGAGACAACAATGATTCCTTGCCCTGCATGGGCAGCCAGCAATAAAAGTCAGCCAGACAATCTGGTATGTGATGAAAGGTCCAGAAATGTCGAGGAAATGGATGGAGAAACTGTGAGGGATGAAGTGAGTTATTAGTGTTTATTATTTATATGGTACAGTAAATATATACAGCTGAGGACCAAGCATTCACTTGTCAGCAACTTGTAACCAGTCAATGGACCCTCAGAGTTTAGACATGATTAAATCCAAGGCAGTACCATTAGGGGATGTGGTGAGTCAGCCATTCCTGATGGAGGGGCTCCTACTGGACCATCTCAGTGCAAATACATTCCCTTTGCCTTAAGGCGACTTTCATTTATGAGAAAAATACCTACAGCTTCCTGAAACTTTATTTTTACTTATTTATTTGCCTGTGCTGATTCTTAGTTGCAACATGTGGGACCTAGTTCTCTGACCAGGGATCGAACCTGGGCCCCCTGCACTGGGGACGTGGAGTCTTATCCCCTGGACCACCAGGGAAGTCCCTCCTGACAACTTTAGAGAGAAAGAGAGTATGTGTGGGAAGAAGCAGGGCTGAACTGTTTCCTTTATATTTTCTATAGTTTCATCTCCTGGGATAACAGCTTTCCATGGCCACACCCTGACCCTTGCTTACTTTTTTCTTTTAAATTTAATTTATTTAATTGGAGGATAATTACTTTACAATATTGTAATGGAGGGGACACGTGTATACCTATGGCCAGATCGTACTGGTGTATGGCAATCACCCTTGCTTATTATTCTGAGAGTTCAGCAGACAAGAAAGCTCATGTACAGGAGGCAGAAATCATTATTTCCAATTTACAGGTAAAGAAAGTCAAAAGTGACTCAATCAAGATTGCTCTTTGCAAACGACACACTAGGACTAAACTCAAGACCACACCCCAACTGTCACCATAGGACAGCATTTGTGAATGAGTATCTTCCAGACTCTGCTTCCCTTTCTTGTTTCTACTTATTTGGAAGTAAACATCTCTTTGGTGAAGTAGGAAGAGGGAACTGGAGAAAGAAACTTTCTCATTCTTACAAATGGGGCTTCCCTTCAACTCTCTCCTGCCAACGCTCTTGATCCCTCTTCCCTGCATTTTTTTTCTTAAAGCACATATCCCATATAACTAACACAATTTATATTTCACTTAGAAACCAAAATGTCTCCCCATCAAAAGTAGGCCCCACTAGAAATAAGTCTTTTCAAAACAGGGTGGATACAGTAGAATAGAATGGTAATAGCTATAATTTTTTGAGTAGCCACTATTTGTCAAAAGGGATTCCCTGGTAGCTCAGCTGATAAAGAATCCTTCTGCAATGCAGGAGACCCCAGTTCAATTCCTGGGTCAGGAAGATCCACTGGAGAAGGGATAGGCCATCCACTGCAGTATTCTTTGGCTTCTCTGGTGGCTCAGCTGTTAAAGAACCCACCTGCAATGCAGGAAACCTGTGTTTCATCTCTGGGTTGGGAAGATCCCCTGGAGAAGGGAATGGCTACGCACTCCAGTATTCTGGCCTGGAGAATTCCATGGGCTGTATAATCAGTCCATGGGGTTGCAAAGAGTTGGACATGACTGAGTGACTTGCATTTTCACTTTTCTTTACATGTCAAAAACTTTCAGACCTTAACTTCAACTTTTGGAATATCTTGGAGGAGGTAGGTATCTTTACCACATTTTTACAGGTGAAGAAAACCACAGCTCGGAAGGGTGACCGGAGAACCTCAGGGTCACAGAGCCCATATGGAGCTGGGCTGTGAACCAAGAGAGCATGTGTCCAAAGCTGTTTCCCCTCACGTCGCGCTGGCCTTAGAGCATTGTGGAGGGACAGCTGGGTCACTCTGGCACCCAGCTAGGTCTTTCCTGCCCAGATCTAGGTGATGAGTTGAGGGTGGGGAGCGGGTCCTAGTTTCCAGGCTTTCTGGAAGAGCTCCTCATCCCCCAGGCTTCTCAGTCACCATTTCCTCCCAGCTGGCAAATCCCTGGGCTTCCTTCTCTCTCTGAAGCCACTGTTTGTCCCTTTAAGGCACAGACTCACACGCTTTCGAAGTTACTTATGAATGGACTTGTCTGATTCTGCTCTGGGGTCCAAGAGCCAGAGAGCCCTTGGTAGTCCTGAAAGGAGCTCATTGAAAATACTGGGCAACATGGAAGTCAAATTCCCACCACTTCTACATGGCCCTCTGAACTGGAAACAAGTCTGTGATACAAACGTATTCCAGGGTAGAGAGTTTTTGCAAAATGGCTAGAGCATCTAAAGCTGTACGGTTTCTACAGAGGCATGGGATGTGCACATAATATATGCATAATTAACTCAGCGGCAGGCAGCCAGTTCCTTGGGGAGCTCTATCTGGATCCCTCCCCTCACCCTTTACCAGCTCCTTTGACTGTGTTGATAAATGTCTTGAACTCTCCCTCTCCTTTTTATTAAACTGCACCTGAAGACTTTCAGCAAACAAAATCTTACTTTGCAATCCAGTCAGTATGCACATCAAAGCAAGCTGGAAATACCTGGGCAGGGGGTGGAAGTCTCTCCAATAGGCAGCCCAGTCTTGCTCTATCCCCCACTACTTCATGTCTTCTTCTCACCAGATCTTCAGGAAACCCTGGGAACACTGCCATAAATCATCTGAGTCTGGAAAAGATGCCTTCTAACAGCCCAGAAGTGGCTCAAGGGGACCTCACAGGTCTCCATCTGTGTTATGGGTAGTGAAAAAACCACTGGGTAAATTCAGATGGACAGCAGTTGTGACTCTGCAAAGTTATACAGTCCCTGTGTCTCAGACTATCTGAAATGCCAGCAGCAATTTTACTAGGTAACCTGCACAGGGCAGAGGGGCACCAGAAGGGGACATATTATCTGAATATGGAATTGGTAGTTTCTATATGACATGGCTCTCAATTTTTTATTCTATTTTGCCATGAACTTCATAATGTTTATATTGACTCAGAGAAGAAAAAATCCTGGATTAAATCTTATAATTTAACAGCTGATTTTATTCACTCATTTACACTAGAAATATTGTTGAGTGCTGCTGCTGCTGCTGCTAAGTCACTTCAGTCGTGTCCGACTCTGTGCGACCCCACAGATGGCGGCCCACTAGGTTCCTCTGTCCCTGGGATTCTCCAGGCAAGAACACTGGAGTGGGTTGCCATTTCCTTCTCCAGTGCATGAAAGTGAAAAGTGAAAGTGAAGTCACTCTATCGTGCCCAACTCTTAGCGACCCCATGGACTGCAGCCTACCAGGCTCCTCCGCCCATGGGATTTTCCAGGCAAGAGTATACAATGTGCCAAGTCCTGTTCTAGACCCAGAAGCATGTGTGTGTGCTGTGTGCTCAGTCATGTCAGACTCTTTGGGACCCCATGCACTACATGGGGCTCTTCCAGGCTCCCTCCAGGCTCCTCTGTCCATGGGCTTTTCCTGGCAAGAATACTGGAGTGCGTTGCATTTCCTTCTCCAGGGATCAAATTCACGTCTCCTGCGTTTCCTACACTGGCGGATTCTTTACCACTGTGACACAGGAGAAATAATAGCAAACAAGACAGATGAAAATCATGTAAGTTTTATAAATCAATCCTATTTCTGACAATTACAAACAATATTTTTCCTCTGGTAGTTAGGGTGCACGTACCCCAATACCTTCCCCCAGGTAAATGCTCAAAATTTGACTTCTTTCCCCCTAGGAGGGTATTTTTTGCCCTGAACTTCTTTATGACAACAAATTGGTTATTTTAAACTGCTCTTTAAAAGAAGGGATATATTCAGATTTGTTGCGCTACTTGTAACACAAATTTAAAACAGTTTATGATCAAATAGCATTTTTTAATTTGTCTTGATTCATGTGAAAGTAATTTGGATTCACATTAGTATTCTGGAAACTGATCATTAACACTTTTTAACTGATTTTGTAAACACATTTTGCTTCCAAAATAAACATAAACAGGCCAGGAGAATGCTCAATGTAGCTGAGGCATGAAGATACACACACATTAAGGGGAAGGGCAGGATCCCCAGCGTAAAATGGTGAAGGCATTGAGAGTCATTTCATCACCAGCTCGCTTCATGAAAAATCTGTAAGAAAAATGTGAATAATTTCATATTTGCCCGATGGGGGGATTTCAAGCTGCAGAGTTGTTTGTGTGTCTATCACGGATCATTGCAAATAATTAAGACGGGGTGGGAGGTGGGGACTGACTAATGTTTGATAAGGCAGGAGAGGAACAACATGTGGCAGGAATGAGCAAAGTGTTGAGGCTGCTCCAAACTCAATCAGGGTGGGAGATTCAAAGATACACAGTCGGAAATATGTGATGGTCCGGTCCTCCTCATATCAATGCTAGGATCCCTCACCAGCATCCCCAGCCTCTGCCTCAAGACCTCTAGGTCAGCTCGGCTCACCTTCTCATGACATCCTATTAATTTATGTGCTTTCACTTCAGTTCAGTCGCTCAGTCGTGTCCGACTCTTTGTGACCACATGAATCACAGCATGCCAGGTACCCCTGTCTATCGCCAACTCCTGGACTATATCCAAACTCATGTCCATTGAGTCAGTGGTGCCATCCAGCCATCTCATCCTCTGTCATCCCCTTCTCCTCCTGCCGCAAATCCCTCCCAGCATCAGAGTCTTTTCCAATGAGTCAACTCTTCCCATAAGGTGGCCAAAGTATTGGAGTTTCAGCTTCAGCATCAGTCTTTCCAATGAACACCCAGGACTGATCTCCTTTAGCATGGATTGGTTGGATCTCCTTGCAGTCCAAGGGACTCTCAAGAGTCTTCTCCAACACCACAAGTCAAAAGCATCAATTCTTCGGCACTCAGCTTTCTTCACAGTCCAGCTCTCACATCCATACGTGACTACTGGAAAAACCAAAGCTTTGACTAGAAGGACCTTTGTTGGCAAAGTAATGTCTCTGCTTTTGAATATACTATCTAGGTTGGTCATAACTTTCCTTCCAAGGAGCAAGCGTCTTTTAATTTCATGGCTGCAATCACTATCTGCAGTGATTTTGGAGCCCCCCAAAATAAAGTCTGATACTGTTTCCCCTGTTTCCCCATCTATTTCCCATGAAGTGATGGGACCAGATGCCATGATCTTCGTTTTCTGAATCTTGAGCTTTAAGCCAACTTTTTCACTCTCCTCTTTCACTTTCATCAAGAGGCTATTTAGTTCTTCACTTTCTGTCATAAGGGTGGTGTCATCTGCATATCTGAGGTTATTGATATTTCTCCTGGCAGTCTTGATTCCAGCATGTGCTTCTTCCAGCCCAGCATTTCTCATGATGTATTCTGCATATAAGTTAAATAAGCAGGGTGACAATATACAGCCTTGATGTGCTCCTTTTCCTATTTGGAACCAGCCTGTTGTTCCATGTCCAGTTCCAACTGTTGCTTCCTGACCTGCATACAGATTTCTCAAGAGGCAGGTCAGGTGGTCTGGCATTCCCATCTCTTGAAGAATTTTCCACAGTTTATTGTGATCCACAGAATCAAAGGCTTTGGCATAGTCAATAAAGCAGAAATAGATGTTTTCTGGAACTCTTTCTTTTTCCATGATCCAGTGGATGTTGACAATTTGATCTCTGGTTCCTCTGCCTTTTCTAAAACCGGCTTGAACATCTGGAAGTTCACCGTTCACATATTGCTGAAGCCTGGCTTGGAGAATTTTGAGCATTACTTTACTAGCATGTGAGATGAGTGCAATTGTGCGGTAGTTTGAGCATTCTTTGGCATTGCCTTTCTTTGGGATTGGAACGAAAACTGACCTTTTCCAGTCCTGTGGTCACTGCTGAGTGAGTTTTCCAAATTTGCTGGCATATTGAGTGCAGCACTTTCACAGCATCTTCTTTCAGGATTTGAAATAGCTCAACTGGAATTCCATCACCTCCACTAGCTTTGCTCATAGTGATGCTGTCTAAGGCCCAATTGACTTCACATTCCAGGATGTCTGGCTCTTATCTGGGTTGTGAAGATCTTTTTTGTACAGTTCTTCTGTGTATTCTTGCCACCTCTTCTTAATATCTTCTGCTTCTGTTAGGTCCATACCATTTCTGTCCTTTATCGAGCCCATCTTTGCATGAAATGTTCCCTTGGTATCTCTAATTTTCTTGAAGAGATCTCTAGTCTTTCCCCTTCTGTTGTTTTCCTCTATTTCTTTGCATTCATCGCTGAGGAAGGCTTTCTTATCTTTCCTTGCTATTCTTTGGAACTCTGCATTCAGATGCTTATATCTTTCCTTTTTTCCTTTGCTTTTCGCTTCTCTTCTTTTCACAGCTATTTGTAAGGCCTCCTCAGACAGCCATTTTGCTTTTTTGCATTTCTTTTCCATGGGGATGGTCTTGATCCCTGTCTCCTGTACAGTGTCATGAACCTCCATCCATAGTTCATCAGGCACTCTGTCTATCAGATCTAGTCCCTTAAATCTATTTCTACCAAGCAATTTTTCATTTAAAGATGAATCTTCCAAATGAGCTAAAACTAATCGTGATGTCTACTGATCCAATGGGAATCTAACTCATAAACCCCCCAGAAGGACTCTTGTACCCCCTTTTCTTTCTCCTAGTCACTCACATTTCATGCTCTCTTAGACAGCCTTCCTCCAAACATTCCCAAAATGCCGCCAACCAAAATGCACTAACTCCAGAACTTCTGGCACTTTTCTGCCTGTGTTCTTGCACTAGATTTTGTATGCAAACATGTGAAATGACCCTGGAGACCTCCTGACAGGCAGGAGGGGAAAGAAACTCGAGGAAGACCAGAGCAATCTGTCAAGCTTGTTACATTGAACTGCAATACGACAGTGTAGCCTCTGAGTTGACAGAGCACGTGTGGTTTAGGAACATGGTTGGGAGTCCTGTAGACTTGCATTTCCATCTCAGACCTGCTACTGGGTGAGATCTTTCATCTTTCTGAATCTCACCTTCCAAGTCTGCAAAACTGGGAGAACAACATTTATGGCTGCTGAACAGATGATGTTTATATCAAGAATATGGCATAGTATATGTTCAATAAACGAATGGTTGCAACTGTTCTTACTACTCTAATTTTGCCTCTAAATTTCCCAACATCTCCTAGTGCTGGGAATTTTCTGAGCTTCTCCTTCCTCAGTATTGATCCAATTCAATAAACCTAGACAGAGCACCTGCCAGAAACCATGCAGGAGCTGACATGTGAAGGTGGAGGTGACAAAGACAAGGTCTTTGTTATTGAGAAGCATTAACAATCCCTTGTTACTTCTTATAGAATTCATGGAAATTAACCAGTAAACTAAAGTTTGTATTAGCTTAAGAAAAAGAAAATACTCTGTTTTAAGATCCGCCCAGTTGTTCTGGGTCTCTGTTGGTTTGAATCTGTGCTGTCCTGTGCTTAGTCGCTCAGTCATGTCCGACACTTTGCAACCCCATGGACTGTAGCCCACCAGGCTCCTCTGTCCATGGGGATTCTCAAGGCAACTGCCGGGGTCCAGTCCTGGTGGATCCAGGGAATTCGAAGCGGGGACGGCGTCGGCGAGGATCAGGAAACAACTGCTTAATTAAACATTAATTAAGGATATAAAAAGTAATAGAATGAGGATAGCTCAGTGAGGAAATTCAGTGGAGAAAAAAGGCTGAAATAAGGATAGCTCAGTAGGAAAATTCAGTGAAGAAAAGAGGCTGAATAATTCAGCCAGAAGGTAAGAGAAAGAACGACATGGGGAGACCAAGTTTCGGTGAACAAGGCCCGCACTTTATTTTCCAAAGTAGTTTTTATACCTTAAGTTATGCATAGAGGATAATGGGGGAAGGGGTAGAGTCATGCAGCAAGCCAGGCTTTCTTCCTGCAAACTTATCATATGCAAAAGCTTAGGTGATTTGCATCATCTTCTGGCCCAGAGGCCTGTTAACATTTTAAGACTCTTTCTTCAGAAAACTTATTTTTCTCTAAAGATGATAAGTCAAGCGCCACCCTCCAAAAGCATTAGATAAAGTTGCATTCCTACAGAGCAAAGGTGTGGTGGGCTATAACAAGAAAAAGAATTAACTCAAGGGTCCCAGGTTACAAACATTAAAGCTACTATTTACCCCAATTATATTAATCAATACACTGCCAGGGACACAGCAGGTAAGGGATATGGAGACTTAGCAGCAAACATTGGCCAAACAAGTGAAAAACCCTTCACCAATACAATTTCTAATCAATCTTTTAACTGCTCAAAAGAATCTGTATTTAGACAGTTTAGAACATCTTATGCCTCTCACAGTTGGGAGGCTCTGAGCAATCACACGTGGCCGGAAAAACCTATTCAGGCAGGCTAGAGGACTTCCAAAGGAGTTTGTAGGTTGAAACACTGTTACACCCAGGAATTATTAACTGGAGCTATAAGCTAACTCTTTTTTCAGAGAGAGGTAGTGGGGGACAGCCCCCCGTAAAGCACAAAGCAGAAAGTAGGCAGAGATGTTGGAGAATTTCCAGGGGGACTCCTGAGGCTCGATCCTGCCGAGCCTCCTTCCTCATGACCTTTGTCATGGGTGGAGCTCCTCACGCTGGCTCCCGGCAGTGATAGAATTCCAGTTGAGCTATTCCAGATCCTGAAAGATGATGATGTGGAAAGTGCTGCACTCAATATGCAATATGCACTCAGTATGCAATATGCAACAATACTGGAGTGGGTTGCCATGCCCTCCTCCAGGGGCTCTTCCAGACCCAGGTATCGAACCCAGGTCTCCTGCACTGCAGGCGGATTCTTTATTGTCTGAGCCAGAGCGAGGCCCATTGGTTTCACTAAGCTGTGAATGGGCCACTGATCTCTTGAAGCCTCTGTACTCATCTATGAAATGGGAATCCTATAACTTGGCTCGCCTGCACCTCTAAGATTTCGTGAGGGGAAAAATAGGAGTGAACATGATTTGGAACTAAAAGTGCCATGCAAATCGAGGAATACTGCTATTCCTAGTCCTGCCTGGTGTGAGTGATCTTCAGTTCAGTTCAGTTCAGTCGCTCAGTCGTGTCCGACTCTTTGCGACTCCATGAATCGCAGCACGCCAGGCCTCCCTGTCCATCACCAGTGATCTTGGAGCCCCCAATTTTCCCCAGTCTCCCTCAACAAGTTGTAAAGGTAGAGCCTGGGGGATGCTCCCAGCTTAGCAACCCTCCACAAGCCCCCCAAACCCTTTTTCTGCACTGGCCCCAAACAAGCTGGGAGAGTCACAGTGTCCTCAGCCATCCACCTGCAGGAGTCAGGACTCTGGTTTCAGGGGACAAAGATGCAAATTAAACTTTCTAGAGAGATAAATAGAAACGCACTGGCTCATGACATCCGAGAGAGCTGTGGGATGTTCATGAGTCACAGGGTGGCTCAGAATATAATTTCAGGGAACAGTCCTTCAAACCATGTAGTTTCTGGAAAGGAGTGTCAGTCATGCTTCTCGGGCACAGTGATTGTCAAGAGGGACACTGTAACTGATGCTGACAGCTGCTGTCTATTCTGCACATGGGGTTCCCTGAGCAGCCTTCAACCAATGAGGGGCAGGAGTTGTTGCATAAATACAAAAAATGTCCTCATCCTCAGTGATTGTGTACTGGGGCTAAGCCCAGGCACCAAATTTAAGAGAGTGACACAATACTCAGGTTTTGATGCAATATTTTTGAAAAATCAAAATTAATGCAAAAATTTCATGGTGTCCAAAATATCAACATTTCAAATAAGGACAGCACTGATTTTCTCCTTCTGCCTCAGCCCCTAATATGGTTCAGCTGGGCACTGGTGTGTATCTCTCAATAGCTTCTTTGCGAATTCAGTGGAATACAGAAGCAAAAATAGTTTCAAACAGTCTAAGCTGTCACCTCACCAGACTTCTAATTGGACCAATATGTGGTTTACCCTAGCTCAGGGGCCCACCCCCCGGGAGTGCTGTCCAGAACTCTCTGGGAGGGACGAGGCAGGGAGCGGTAGACTGAGGACACATGGGCTTTTCAGTCTTTGATGTCCTTGGAAAAGCAGTCACTGTGAAAGATGTAAGCCAATCACCAGGACAGATAACCCTCCGGAGAATGAAGGTCATTTCAACTAACAAATCACTTGTTCCATAACAGAGGACACAAACAACAGATCAATACACAAATACGGTAGGTTCCTAGGAGAGGGCTTTAAGTCTGCTCTCTCTCACCTTTTCTTTACACCTGTGGGTCCTCTTTGCCAGGCAACTGAACGACACAAAGCAAGTAGCATACAGGAGAATGGCTTCTTCTTAAGTACACTCCAAAGACAGAGAACCACCTAGAGATTAGTGCCTTTTTTTGTGGGGAGAATCTGATCCCTGTACCATTATACACCAAGCTTGGGGGAAGCCAAACCCACAATCAGAATGTAATTGAAGTATGTTACCTATAATAGGTTCAGATGTTTGTGATCTTCAGCACTTTATGAATTCTGCAGCAGATGGGCGAGGGCCAGGTAGCAGGCGAGAACAGACTGCGTAAGGCAGGCTGGCACTCTGACAAGGGCAGCCCCAGCTGTGGTTCGGGTGTTATTCAGCACGCCCACCCACTGCACCGGCAGTCTGCCTTCACGAGCTCACGGCCACGGCCGCCTTAATGAAGAGTGGTGGTAAGCACGAATGCCGGCTTTCCAGGGCTCACAACATTTGAGAAACCCAGAAGGATCTGCATGATGGAAATGGTGCCAAGTTCTTTCGCCTCTTGCTTTTCAACAAAAAGAGAGGAGGAGAGAGAAGAGAGAGGGAACCTGGCAATAAAATGTACACCTAAACACTTTTCAATTTTCTTGGGCTTTTATTAATAAAGCCCCCCACCCCCAACATTCTGTGCTGGAAGAGGGAAAGCAGAGAGTAACAGCTAACAAAAGGAATCATGAATGGATACAAGAATTTAGGTGAGCTGGTGTAAGGCACAGGATACAGGAGTTGGAGTTTCAAACCCTTGTCTGTCAGTTTCCCAGTGTATAACTTCTGGCCAGGTTCTTAACCCACCCAGCTTTCTGTTTCTTCATCTGTCAAATAACCCAAATAAGGTATGTTTCACGAAGTGTTTGGTTGCATCATGAAATGATACAATGTATTAATAACCAATATTTATTGAGCACTTACTGTGGGTCAGATTTGTATGTGTTAACTCTTTTACATCTTCCTGACAACTCTGTGTGATAGTTCTTGTTAGCACTCTAATTTATAGCTGATAAAACTCTTACCTGCAATGGCAAACTCCTAAAAACAAAAAGTTCTTCTAACTCATTTGACAACAGAACTGGACCTAATCCCATTTATTTAGCACCAAAAACTCACCTGAACTAACGTGAAATTATGTATAGTTTTTATTTGTCCCACATATGGTATATATTATGCATTTTCAGAGCAAAATATAGCCATGCATGTGTGTTAAGTTGCTTCAGTCGTGTCTGACTCTTTGAGATCCCATGGACTGTAGTACACCAAGCTCCTCTGTTCACAGGATTCTCCAGACAAGAATACTGGAGTGGATTGCCATGCCCTCCTCCAGAGGATCTTCCTGACCCAGGGATGGAACCCATTTCTTTTTTGTCTCCTGAATTGGCAAGCAGGTTCTTTACCACTAGTGCCTGGGAAGACCCCAAAATATAGCCATTTGCTGTTTAATCATGAAGTGCTAACTCAGTCATTGCTGGGATGTTAGATAAGATATACTTTATAAAATTTGGAAATCCTGATGCTAAGTCACGTCTGGCTTCACTATGGCATGGTAGATCTATGCTCCTTTCCAGTGTGGTCACTAATATGAGCTTGATAACATCAAGACTGCTTTATAACATACAAATACCAGACGAGGCCTGCCTCGTTTTATTGTGTTCCACTTTACTGTGCTTTGCAGATATGTTCAGTTCAGTTCGGTTCAGTTCAGTCGCTCAGTTGTGTCTGACTCTTTGCTACACCATGAATTGCAGCACGCCAGGCCTCCCTGTCCATCACCAACTCCCGGAGTTCACTCAAACTCACGTCCATCGAGTCAGTGATGCCATCCAGCCATCTCATCCTCTGTCGTCCCCTTCTCCTCCTGCCCCCAATCCCTCCCAGCATCAGAGTCTTTTCCAGTGAGTCAACTCTTCGCATGAGGTGGCCAAAGTACTGGAGTTTCAGCTTTAGCATCAGTACTTCCAAAGAAATCCCAGGGCTGATCTCCTTCAGAATGGACTGGTTGGATCTCCCTGCAGTCCAAGGGACTCTCAAGAGTCTTCTCCAACACCACAGTTCAAAAGCATGTTAGTTTGTATAAATTAAAGATTTGCGGCAACCCTGCATTGTCAAGTGATGGTTAGCATATTTCATCAATAAAGTATTTTTACTTAAGGTATGTATATTTTTTTCGGCATAATACTTTTAGGGTTTTTTATATGGATCATTTTTAAGGGTTTATTGAATTTATTACAATATCGTTTCTATTTTATGTTTTGGTTTTTTTTTGGCTGCAAGGCATGTGGGATCTTAGTTCCCCAACCAGGGATTGAACCCACACACCCTGCACTGGAAGGCAGTTTTAAGCACTGAACCACCAGGGAAGTCCCAAGGCATAATGGTACTGCACACTTAATGGACTGCTGCTGCTGCTGCTAAGTCGCTTCAGTCGTGTCCAACTCTGTGCGACCCCACAGATGGCAGCCCACCAGGCTCCCCCGTCCCTGGGATTCTCCAGGCAAGAACACTGGAGTGGGTTGCCATTGCCTTCTCCAATGCATGAAAGTGAAAAGTGAAAGTGAAGTCGCTCAGTCGTGTCTGACCCTCAGCGACCCCATGGACTGCAGCCTTCCAGGCTCCTCTGTCCGTGGGATTTTCCAGGCAAGAGTGCTGGAGTGGGGTGCCATTGCCTTCTCCTAATAGACTACAGTATCGTGTAAACATAAATTTTATATGCTTTGGGCAACCAAAAAACTCATGTGCCTAGCTTTGTTACGGTGGTCTGTAACTGAACCTCCTGTGTCTCTGAGGTGTGTGCCTCCAGTATAGATGCTTCAGATACATTTGTTCAGGTATTCATTCAACAAATACTTAATGCATGCCTACTATGTGTTAAGTTCCATTTTAGGCACTGTAGGTTGAGTGAAATAAAACATGTTTTCCTTGCCCACATAAAACTTACAGTCTGAGAGAAATAACACTGGGAGAAAATGAAAGAGCACCACATTTTAACAACAGGGTGCCATGGACTCAAGGATATAAGGATGCCCTGCTTTCTCCTATGTCTCTAAGCATACACAACAGAGATGAGCATAACCTGTAATAACTGAGAAATAAAAGAATTTTGGAGAAAAAACAACAACCCATAATTATTCGGAGAGTAAAATTATGTGCCTTGAAATATTGAAGTAATTATCAGGTTAAATTTCTATGATCCCTGCAATTTCCATGAAACCTGGAAATGTTAGGAGTGCCGGCCTGGCATATCTTTTAACGTAAAATTATACTTCTTTTCCACTCAGACTAAAAGGTCATAATTAAAGATATAATAAAGCTAAGTGAGTAATGGGATTTGTAATTCACTGGGGAATGGGATGTTTCCTGAGGCCCCTCCTGCCCCTGGGAATGGAGGTCACTAAGTTGGATGGCCTTGGGGGCCCCCACAGGGCCCAGCACCCCCAGGGAGAAGAGTGTTGTCACCAGGGCCCATCGTACTGTCCCATGAAAACATTGGGCCAAATGAGAAGGCTTCCTAACTTATTTTTGCCCAGGATTTCAGAACATTTTTTAAAAAATATGAAGATAATACATATTCATGCAAAAGTATTTGAAACATTTTTTTTAAACTGTATACATTTAAAGTCTTTATTGAATTTGTTACACTATTGCTTCTGTTTCATGTTTTGGTTTTTTGGCAAAGAGGCATATGGGCTCTTGCTCCCTGACCAGGAACTGAACCTGCAGCCCCTGCACTGGAAGGCAAAGTCTTAACCGCTGGTCCACGAGGGAAGTCCCTAGAACGCTTTTATAAATGTCTAAAGGCATATGAAAATTTTCACCTATCATCACCTCACTATCCTGTGGCAACCACTATTGTTGTTCTTATTTCCTTCTAGATTTTTCTATGAGCTTTTTCTTGTAGTTGAGATTTGCCTACCTTTTTCATTTAAAATTATTATCAGGAAGAACAATAACAAATCACTGACCACTTTCTATGCCACTCGTTTAAATAAACAATTTCATAAAAATACTTCTACAGTTGGCAATTACTTGACATCTCAGCAGCTCAGTTCCCTGTCTGTACATGATAGAACTGTTGTGAGGATCTTAGGTTAATACATCTAAAGCACTTGAAACAGTGCCTGACGTATGGGAAACACTTGATAGTGTTGACTATTATTATTACCCCATTTTGCAAATGAGGTAATCAAGACATGAAAGGTTAAGTAGCTTGTCCAAGGTCGTCATTAGAGAGGAGCAAGGTCAGGACTTTAACTCAGGCAGTACAGCTCCAGGATCCATGGCTTTAAGCCACATATAGTGAGAGCCAAGGTACTTTTGAGGGAAAGGACTGGAATTTGGTCCTCAGTTGGGATTAGGACACACATATTAGCAGATATGGGCTCCCCTGGTAGCTCAGTTATTAAAGAATCCTCCTGCAGTGTGGGAGACCTGGGTTTGATCCCTGGGTTGGGAAGATCCCCTGGAGGAGGGCATGGTAACCCACTCCAGTATTCTTGCCTGGAGAATCCCCATGGACAAGGAGCCTGGCGGGCTGCAGTCCATGGGGTTGCAAAGAGTCAGACATTACTGAGTGACTAAGCACATTAATAGATATATTTCCCAGGGCTCTGATGGAAGCCAAATTGCAAGAAGAGACAGAGGGGGTCTTGAGAGAAGATCCTTCCTAAGGAAAGCTGGTATCTTCAGGCTCCTTGACCGTGAAACTGTGTCTAGGTTATTACTACTGCATCCCTCATTCCACTAACCTGCCTGAGCCTCCCCTTTTCCTTGTCTCTATCCCCATCCTCAACATCCATTCACAGCATTTAGCATTCAAAGTGCTTTGGAGCAGTGAGTGACCTCTGACATTAGCATTTGTAACAACAATACATATCTCTGGTGTCTTCTGTATATTGTGTTTTCTTCCTGTCAGTCTTTCAGGACTGTGGCTTAGATGCTGAAGGAGCTGGACTTGAGGAGTACGGGACAGGAGGCTAGGTTCCAGTGGTGATGAAAAAATCAGCTCTGCTTATTGTAAAGAGGTATTTTTTTTAGCCCCCAGGCTGGGGGAGATGGGCACACAAGCTTGTCTGATTCTCACTAGACTGCAAACTCCTGAGGACAGGGTCTAGGTTTTGTTTGCTGGAGAAGAGGGGCCAGAGGATGAGATGGTTGGATGGCATCACCGATTCAGTGGATATGAACTTGGGCAAACTCCAGAAGTTGGTGAGGGACAGGGAAGCCTGACATGCTGCAGTCCATGGGAGTCAAGAAGAGTCAGACACGACTTAGTGACTAAACAGCAAGCCCTTTCCACCGTGGCAGGCGCATCTGTCTGATTCTCACTAGACTGTAAACTCCTGAGAACAGGGTCTAGGTTTTGTTTTTATCATTCCACAGCCAGGCACAGTGCCTGGCAACAGCTATAAAATGACAGAATTATTGACTAAAACCCATGCCTCCTGATAACCTTTGCATTAGATAAGAATCTTGGGACGATCCATTTTTAATGTAGTAAATGCAGTCCCCTCCCTCGAGTTTCCTCATTTTCTGTTTGCCTGATCTCAGTTGGTCTTTTGTCATCACTCTGCCTTCCCAGCAGCCACTCTTTGCGCTGGTCCTTTGGTACACTTTGTTTTAAAAAGTGTTTCTGGGCAATCACGGAAAGACATTTGCAGAGTCTCATTCAAGGTCAGGAGAGGTTAGGGAATCCAGGAATCGCAGGCTGATCACTGGAGGGAAACGTTCTGAAAACCAGCGGCAACTTTCTGCCTCTTCATCCATACTTGAAGAAGAGGGTGAGAGAGTAGAGAGGCAGCAGCAAGCTGAAATCTTAAGGAGCTACAGAAATCCAGTAAGTAACTGTAAAGCCCCAGAAAGGCAGGCTTTGAGTAAAATTAATAGCTAGCGGTAAAGTCTCACCTACGTATCCGGCATTAGGGCAACCACTTTACATGTAACTTCCTCTTTAAGCCTTCAAGCATTCCTAAGGGACAGATACTATTATACCCATTTTGCAGAAGACAAAACAGAGGCCAGGAGCGATGAAGTGACTTGCCCAATAGCACACAGCTAGTTAGCTTTAGGTCAATGTTAGAACCCAGGCTCAGTTGTCTCCCCAGCTAGGAATTACCGCTTTTCCGGAATGCCAGTGCAGGGCGTGTCCAAAAGACGAACCGGAAGCTCCAACAAAGGCGACCAGGGCCTCGGCCAGCCCAGCGGCTGGCGGCCGGCGGGGCGGGCTTTTCCAGGGACCCCTTTTCAGAGCGGCCCCCTGCCCGGGGGCCCGCCGCCCGGGGCTGGCGCCGTGCTCTCGGCGGGCGCGGTCCCGGGCGCGGCCGGGCCGCGGGTCCCGACGTGCGGAGAGGCCGAGGGTGGGCGCGCAGCTGCCTCGGTTCGCGGGGCCGAGGCGGGCGCGGCCGAGCAGATGGTGACGGCGGGGAGCGGCCGTTTGGCGTTCGTAGCAGTTTCCTTTGCGCATATGTTGCGGGCGGGCAGGCGGCTGAGGGGACGACCTCGAGCCCGCTGCGGCGGCCAGTTGCTAGCCTTGGATCGCAGCTCCGAACCCCAACCCCGGCCTGCGCGCATAGGAGAGGGGGCTTGGCACCGACGCAGCTGCTCGGCCCATCGGGTGACAACGACAGACTGTCCTTTTCCTCACCATCGGGCTACAAGAAAGGTCTCGGTCCCATTTCAGCTGGAAAACTGAAGTCTGAGAAGGAACTGACCACCAACAGGACCAGAACTAGAACTGGAGTTGGCTGGCTCCTGCCTGAGTGCTTGGCTCCACGTGGGGAACAGGGTGTCCCCAGCCTAAGGGTCACCCCAGATAGCAAGTGAACTTTCTAGAGCTTGTTTGTCCGTCTTCCAAAAATGTTCTTCCATCTGCAGAACCTTTGCACGTGATATTCTTCTGAACCTTCTCCCCAGTCCCCTTCCCCCCACATTTCCTCCAATGGCTCCTTCAAATCCCAAATCAGGGTTCACTTTCCAGCAGACGTCCCTAATCCTGGCTATGACATGTGGTTAATGTGTTTGTGGTCCCACTGCTGCTACTGCTAAGTCACTTCAGTCGTGTCCGACTCTGTGTGACCCCATAGACGGCAGCCCACCAGGCTCCCCTGTCCCTGGGATTCTCCAAGCAAGGACACTGGAGTGGGTTGCCATTTCCTTCTCCAATGCATGAGAGTGAGAAGTGAAAGTGAAGTCGCTCAGTCGTGTCCGACTGTTCTCGACCCCATGGACTGCAGCCTACCAGGCTCCTCCGTCCATGGGATTTTCCAGGCAAGAGTACTGGAGTGGGGTGCCATGTGCTCCCACTGGCATTACCCAACTGTGAGCTCCATGAGGACAAGAGTACTGTGCACTTTTTTGGTCTGCATTCTATTCCCAGTGCAGAGTAGGCTCTCAAGAAATAGTTATGAATAAAAGAGTAGTTGAATGGATGAGTGAATGGATGAATAACCTTCATGAATCAGTATCTGCTTCCTCACCATCCAATGATCAGCTTGTTGGAAGTCTGGGCAGGGCTGGTAATACAAGAAGGAAGGGCTGTTTGGAATTTCTGCCTCTTCACAATTGCGCCTTTCTAAAAAAATTTTTTTTAAAATGTTTAATTGGAGGATAATTTCTTTACAATGTTGTGTTGGTTTCTGCCCTACAAAAATGTGAATCAGCCATAAGTATAAACATGTTCCCTCCCTCTTGAAACTCCCTCCTACCCTGCACTGCATCCCACCGCTCTAGGATGTCACAGGGCACCAGGTTGAGCTTCCTGCAGTCATCCAGTAAGTTCCTATTAATTAAACTTGTCTTGTGGCTGTTTCCCTTCCCTCTCCTCTCCAGCCCACACAGTTGCTCTCTTAGTGGAGGCCCAGTCCTTCCTTTCCCGTTGACAGAGTGGAATCTTCATCGTGCTGAGGAGTGAAGTGACCCTTAGTAAGATGCAACCTGGCCAGAAAGAGCCAAATGAGAAAGTTGGCAGCTTTGTAAATGGTTTTTCTGGGGAAAAGTGGAAAAACGGCCATTAAAACAAATCTTTTAAGTTGCTTTTCTGACCTGTTTGGTAGGAAAGCTAGGAGTTCCGGGACATTGGAGAATGTCCCAGACGGAAAGAATTCAGATGTAACCAATATTTATTGACGTCTGCTAGATGCCAAGGGCCCCTTGGGGCTTTTTGACAAACATCTTGAAGGACTCTTGGCATGATCAAGGCCTCATCTGAACCTTCCGAAAGCTCTGGGACCTGGGATTCATTGTGTCCCCTCTTCAGAAAAGGGCACAGAGGCTCATGGGGTCAAATGGCTTGCCCAAGATCACTCTGCTACAATTTCATCCAGAAATGGGTTTCATTGCATTCTTAATTTCACCAAATGAAATTTTTTGGTGATTTTTTAAAGATGTCTTAAATTTGTTAGTACTTGACTTGCAGGATGATAATTTGGCTGCTTTTATACCATCTCCCCTGCTGGAAAAATGATTTCCTCCTTGAGTGGTCTCAGGCTGACAGAGCCTGGTCTCCTGGTTTACTGAATTCAATAATTCTTTCATTTCAGTGAGAAGACAATAGCAGTAAGTCCTTAATAGGTCTAAGAGCTATTGCTTATTCATACCCATCATGAACTGACTAAGTAGCACTATTACCGTGTTGAATTCTTTATAGACATTAGCTCATTTAAATGTCACAGCAACTTCAATAAGGTAAGCAGTTTTTGTCCCCGTGGTACACGTGAAGAAACTAAAGATCTAAGAAGTAATTTCCCCAAGATCAAGCACAAGTGGGTTACAGAGTTAGAATGCAAACCCAGGCTGTTAACCACTAGATGCATGCATGTTATTGGCTTTCAGGCTTTCTCTAAGAAGCCCTAGAGATGAAGGGGACCGAAGCAAAGGAACAGGGCAGGGCAGGCCTGAAAGCCTAGTCCACTCCAACCAGGATGGCTCCACTCTTAACCTCCATGGTGGCTCTGTAAGATATTGTTGGCAAAGTGTTTCCAATGCTAAAAAAACAAACAAACAACAACTTAGAGGTTGGGACCTAATAGACAATACTATCGGTCCCACCTGCTCCTGGAGTCTAGTCTTGTCTCCTCTGTGCATCACTCATGGTGCCCAGCCCTGTGTCTCAGCAAATGGAAGCTGTGTTGAATAAAATGAATCACTGTGTACTGGGGAAGCTATTCCACTGCACTTTAGTCTCTGCTCCTTCCAGAGCTTCCAAGGGCACCTGCAACCATGCAGAGAAGACCCTCCCAGATCTAAGTCCAACTGGTGGTCATGGAAAGGGAGAACTTTGTGCAGTTCAGAGAAGAGACTTGGTGGAGGTGGGCTGAGAGCAAACACAGAGAGCACCCTGATGCTGTAGCTTCAATCTGTTCCCAGGAATCTCCTGGAGTTGTGCATACACGCTAAGTCGCTTCAGTTGTGTCCGACTCTTTGCAACCTTATGGATCATAGCCCACCAGCCTCCTCTGTCCATGGGATTCTCCAGGTAAGAATACTGGAATGAGTTGCCAACAGGTCGGTAAAAGACAGTAGCCTCAGGATAGAGGAAAAAGGACTCAAACTTTGGAGGCAGGTGAAGAGGACTCTGCTACCTGTTGAGAAGATAAAGATTGTGTCTTTGCGTAATGCTGAAGTTTTTTATGGTGCCAATTTTAAATACAATTTTATTGAAGACATTGCAGTTTTCACTTACAGTGCTTATAAACTGCAAGTTATTTCCTACCCTGCATACAATCAGCAGGTGTAGGCAGGTGACTGCACAACCTAACTCCCTAGCCATACCTCTCTCCATTCACATCTGCAAATTTTCATGGTTAACGTCTTCAAGGTTACTCTTAATGTTAATTACTTATTCATATCCCATTGTGTTCTCCAATGTTAGACACACAATAAAGTGGAGTATTAGCAAAAACTAAAAACCATTTGCAAAAACTGAAAAACTAAAATCAGATAAAGATATAAATTAGAGTAAATGGTCAGGATGAAAAAGAGAGTTAGAATGCAGGTATGAAGATGATAACATCTTAAACAATTATTGCAGTTGAGCTTCAAAACTAATTCTGATCTTCCCAGTGTCCGCAGTGAAAAGGGAAACACAATCCATTATATGATTCTAATTTTTTATGAAGAGATTCTGAGTTGCTCAGAAGATGCTGAGCTTTTCTTCTTCAGGGCTTCATCTACTAAGAAATGTAAATTGTAATGTCCTCTACAGAAATCCTGCAGTAAATTCAATGTAGTTTTCATTTCACAACATGAGCTGGCAATTTGACACGTAGAATTGCTCCTTGGTGAAAACAGTGCTTTGAAGGCCCGTGTAGATATGTTTTGAGGGTCTCTGAATGCAAAAATTAAAGGCAGAAGGAATAGATGGAGTCACGTGTCCTTCAAACAATCCTCCTTAAATAGTGCTTTCCTCAGCAATGCTTTGGCTAGAACTTGGGCAGTGGACAGTTCAAGCTTTGCCTGTGGGTAGTACGTTTTGCTGATTAAATGTAGATCCAGCCTCAGACTTTCTAACTAGCCTGTGACCAAATTTAGTTACTCAGTAAACATTTTTAAAATCCAAAAAGAGAGATGAATAAGTTATGTGAAGTGGACCAAATATATGTTTAAAAAATTTTACAAATAAAACTTGAATGATGTTATACAGATGCCTTTCCCACTGGTTCTTTCCTAGATCACAGTCCAAGTGAGTTCTGCCAGTCTGTTTAGACCTGGCCTTGGTATTTCTGGTTCATTTAGCAGGTGCACCATTCATTTGCAAGGAAGGAAGAGAATAAAGATGTCATCAATAATATTCCTATAGAGCCTCCAAGTCAACCAAGTTCTCCTAGTGTGGGAGGCAGTAATTTGTTCCTTGATATATGGGGATTGCTTTTCTTCGGTAGCAGAGACCCAATCAGTCTTCAGAGGTGGTTGTAATTAATAGGTAAGGAAGTGCAAATACATCTGAATTAATAGAGCCACTAGGTGTGACTAACTATAATATGATTACATGTGAAATTAACCTAGAGATCAAACCTAATCAATCCAGACTAATAACTGCCAGGACAACAATTTGTGGTTTTAGATGAGTTTATGTTGAAAAGAACTACAGAAAATGAACTCTGTTAGAATGTAAAAAATTCATTTTTTAAAAAGTGTGAGTGGTGTACTAAGATTATAAGTATGCATTAGATGATATTAACGTCCAGATGCCAGATAATCAAACCATTATTTATCTTGGCAAGTGAGAGTAAACAAAATTTAAAAACCAGAAATTAGTAAAGAGAAGCCCAAATTTTAAAAGTGAAGCTGAGACTCCTAGTGTTGCAACTTTTATTTATTTATTTGATTCCAGTAACTTAAAAAATTACCATACAATATTTCATACATAGAATATATAAACTATAAAGAGCAAGATAGTAACAGCCATAAACTAACAACCCAGTTTAAGAACTATACTCACAATTTCATTGCAGCCCCTCGTGTGTCGCATCCTAGTCGTAAACTTCCCTGCCCTCACCCCCACCCCAGAGGTAAACACTATGCTGAGTTTTGTGTTTTGCTGTTGTGGTAAATCATATTGCCAGCCTCGATTCTTCAGCCCTCACTGTATCCACCCCTTTTTCTTTGTAACTTTGCAGAGCTCTTCCACTGGGGTTAGGACACATTTCCCTATTTTTAAAAGTTGAATACATAACTTTCCTTGATCAATAGAAGGAAGCAGAAATGATATGTCACTTCTAAGCCCAGGCCTTGATGATTGATCTATGTTTCGTATTTTTTTTCCGTCATCATAAAAAGAACGTGCTTGGACTAGTATTCACCAAGGAGAAGGACGGAAGACATGGAGCAGAACTGAGCTGCACCAGTGGAGCCAGCTTGGCCAGGCAGCTCCTTGTTCCATGAGAATAAATGATTGTGGCTTCAAGACACTGAGTTTTAGCTGATGGCTTACACGATGTTTTTTGTGTGGTTATTGCTAATTTGCACACATTCTTCCTTTTCATTATAGTGTTAGTTGCTCAGTTGTGTCCAACTCGTTACAACCCCATGAACTGTAGCCAGCCAGGCTCCTCTGTCTATGAAATTCTCCAGGCAAGAATACTGGAGAGGGTTGCCATTCCTTTCTCCAGGGGATCTTCCTGACCAGGGATTGAACCGAGTCTCCTGCACTAAAGGCAGATGCTTTACCATCTGACCCACCAGTGAAACTTTACCAAAGTTTTACTGCACCTTCTCCTTGAACATGTAGTTTCTTTTGGGACTTTATATAAAAGGTACCATATCGGTGAGTTTTTTTTTTTTTTGCATAGCTGGCAATAGGATTTAAAAGGTCCAAGTCGATGATTGAAGAGTCCTCTATCAGCCAAGAATTTAACAAAATCACAATAGTAAGCAGGTAAACAGACTTTCAAATGGGCATCTTGCCAAAGAGCATCTCCAGCCAGGTCAACATAACCGATTATGCAGCACACAGATGATAATGTTGGGCAAAACAGCAGAAAAGATGAAGAATGAGTCCTTTCATGTATGGGTGTGTTCCCACCAACCCATAGATGGTGGTGAGATGGAAGACCTGGGGCCTTAGGCACACCTGTTCACAGCTCAACACTCCCCCTTCTCACTGGTGTAAATTTGAGGAGTTATTTCATACTCTTGGAGCCTCTGTTTTTCTGTCTGAGGAATGGGGATAATAAATAACCTCTCCCTGCAGAGGACTCAAAGCCAGTCTGCTCACTCATCCCTGTGAAACCAGGGATTTCAACTCTAACCTTTATAGAGCGGATGAGAGGTGATGGAATTAAGGGGATGGGGAGAAGAGGAACTCTTTCTTCTGAGGGATAGAGAGTTTATGAGTTGAAGGAAAGGCATTTGAAGACTGTCCTGCTGATATCACCTCTCATCTTGATGGAGAAAAAAGCAAAGTCATCTGCTGGTTTGGGAGAGTCAAGAACAGAGTTAGGTTAGGGGGAAGTTACTAAAGAACACAGGGAGCCCAGCCTGGTGGTCTGTGATGACCTAGATGGGTGGTAGATGGGTGGGTTGTGGGGAGGGGAGGGAGGCTCAAGAGGAAAGGAATAATCTATAATTATGACTGATTTGCGTTGTTGTATGGTGGAAACCCGGAGAAGGCAATGGCATCCCACTCCAGTACTCTTGCCTGGAAAACCCATGGACAGAGGAGCCTGGTAGGCTGCAGTCCATGGGGTCGCTAAGTCAGACACGACTGAGCAACTTCACTTTCACTTTCATGCATTGGAGAAGGAAATGGCAACCCACTCCAGTGTTCTTGCCTGGAGAATCCCAGGGACGGGGGAGCCTGGTGGGCTGCTGTCTCTGGGGGTCGCACAGAGTTGGACACGACTGAAGCGACTTAGCAGCAGCAGCAGCAGCATGGTGGAAACCAACATAAGATTGTAAAGCAATTTTTCAACAGTTAAAAAAAATTTGTTTAAGTTAAAAGAAAAGAATAGAGTTAGGGTCCTGGAGAGAGAGATTTTAACAGCCAATGGAGAATAAAGCCATTCACGCTACTTTGTGTAAGAGATCTTTAAATACTTAGGGCATATCATAGTATATTAGATTATGTGATGATTTCAGGGATTTTTAATTCAGTACTCCCATTATACACACGTGAGAACTGAGGTCCAGAGAGCTCAAATCTTGATAAAAATCATACAGTGAATTAGGACAATCTGGGATTTGAATGCTAGGTTTTTGACTCCTATTCTTTCTGGTGCTTATTAGTTATCATTTGCTTCTAGAACCTCTAAATTTCCTCTTGAGAGATGGTATGTCTAGTTGTCATATTGCTTTCCCTTTTAAGACCAGGGATACTGAATTCCAGTAATATTTCCTCATAATTTCCACTGTACAAACCTTTACCCCAATTTTTTGTCCTTGTCTAAACTCTCATCTCTCATTCTTCATCTCTCTCTTTTGAAAAGAAATGGTCTACTGCTTTTAAAAAGTATGTATTTATTTATTTGGCTGCATCAGATCTTCGTTGCTGCATGTGGGATTTTTCATTGAGGTGCACAGGCTCTAGAGCTCACAAGCTCAGTGGTTGTACCATGTGGGATCTTAAATCCCTGGTCAAGGATCAAACCTGCATCCCCTGCATTGGAAGGCAGATTCTTAACCTCTGGACCACCAAGGAAGTCCCTCTCATTTTCTCTTGATTGTTTTCCAGTCAGATTTTTGCCCCTCTACACCACCTTACAGCTCCCGTGAAAGTCATCAAGACCGCCATGTGACTAAATCCAGTTGTCAATTATCAGTCTTCAGCTTAGCAAAGCTGTTAACAACTCCTTTTTAACATAGTTGATCCTGCTTTCCTTCCTGAAACACCGTCCTCACTTGGTCTTTAGACATCTCGCTATCCTGGTTCTCTTCCTCCCTCACTGGCGGCGCCTTCTCAGATCCTTAGCTATTTCATTTGTATCTCTCTGCCCTCATTACAGTGGAGTACTCCATGGGTTAGCCCTTGGGCCTCTTCTCTTCTTTACTTAAACTTACATACCTTGGTAATTTCATCCAATCACATGTCTTTAAATACTATCTACATGCTACATTTTTTTGAATTTCAAATTTATACTTTCAGGTTGGATCGCTCCCCAGAGCTCCATTCATATAGTCAACTGTTCAGTTAGCTTCTTTACTTAGATGTGTAAAAGATTTCTTAAACTTATGTCCAAAACAAGCTCCCCCATCACAACCTCCCAAACATGTACTTCCCACAGTCTTCTCCAGTTTAGGAAACAGCAGTCCCATACATCCAATTGCCCAAGTTTTCTTTAACGTTTATCATCCTTTCACACCTCACATCCAGTCTATTGGATGTACTATGAAAATGCATCCAGAAACTTACCGTCTTCCATGAGCTATACCGCCATCATCTTGGTCTAAGCCATCGTTACCTTTCAGTCGGATTATTCCAACAGCTGCCAACCTGGCCTTCCTTCCTTCATGTTGCCCAGTGGTCTTTTTTCAACATTACCCAGAGAGAACCTTTTAAAACATGCCATATCGTGTTATGTCACTTTTCTGCTCACAGCCCTCTAATGACTCCTCATTTCTCTCCCAATAAACCTGAAGTCTTTACTCTAAGACCTGGCACAGTCAGCTTCAAGTTAACTCTGTACTTCAGCCATCAATTCCCCACTTACAAACATCCACCCCTTCACTTCCCCTTTAGAAATGTGATCATACTCAATGCACTGTCCAGTAGCTTGCTTCAGCTTAACACTATATCTTGACAATCTTTTCTCATTAATGCCATTTACCTAATTTTTTCAACAGCTTTTATTGGCATAGGAAAATGTTTGTGATATGACACTTATGTGACAAAAACACGATGTAAGTAATTTTTATAGGGAATGCTACTTTACATAAATACAAAATTTAAAAAAACCAATAATAAAAAAACCAATATGTTTAAATGTTAATGATATTTGCCACCAATGGATAAATTTGATTGTTTTCCTCTCTGTTTTTTTTTTTTTTCCTGCTTTTCTTTGCTTTCCAAATGATTACATGAATTCACACAATTAAATACAAATGTGCATGTGGAAAATAAGGACCAGAAAATGTCCACTGACAAGCAGATGATTAAATAAATTTTGATATATCCACACAATGGAAATGACTCAACAATAATAAGGGAGGATATACACATTGTGGATGACTCTCAAAGATATTGTGCAACTGAGAGAGTGAGACACAGAAGAGTTCCTATTGGATGATTCAGTTTATATAAAATTCTAGAACAAGCAAGCTAATCCATAGTGACAGGAAGCAAATCAGTGGTCACTGGTGGCTGGGGAGTTAGACTGACTGAAAAAGACACTAGGGATCTTTGGGAGGGCAACGTAAATTTTTTACATCTTGATCATGGTGATGTTTCTGTGGGTGTATACATTAGTCAAAACTCATCAACTGATGCTTAATAAACTGAAGCATTTATTTTATGTAAATTTTATCTCAATAAGACCAATTTTTAAAAGAAAGCAAAAGACTAGAAAGGAATCTATAGGAATCTTAGTACTTAATATAAGAAGGTAGTTGTGGGCTGTGGAGCTGGGTTTCTACAGTGTTATATGAAGGTAAGAAAGTATATAGAAGAAAAGCATTTTCAAGGGCTGGCTGAGAAATTCTTCAGGAAAATAACTGCTTTTTAAAACTCAAGTTCCTTGAGGAGGCATTTGGTGAAAAGATCTTTCTCATAGTTTCTTCTCTGTGATGCAAGAATGAAATAAATAGCACCAACCGCTCTGCAAGAAAGAGCAGTTCCCGACAATCTCAAGAAAGAATACTGAGGGAGGAGACAAGGAGCCCAGGAATAAAGAGGAGTTGGGAAAGAGGTGAGGGGGGGAAACAGGAAGAGCAGATTCTGCAGGTGAAAAGGGGATGAGACCTGGAGGACTCGAGACCCAGGGAGAAGCTCCTGGGGTTGGGTGCCACTATAAGACTTTTATATCTGGGAGCATATGATGTTCAGTTTCAAGTGGTTGGTCATTTATGGCTGCTGATTGCCAGTAAAAACTCTCCCTCACACAACTCCCTACTGGGACTATCAAAGGAAAGGACCATCCACCTCTTCTGTGGCATACAGGGGTAGAGGGAAGAGGTGAAACATGCCAGGTGAGTGGATCAAGAATTCAGTGGAAGAATCAGGGCAAAGGTATCCAGTAGCAACATAACCATACACACACATCCTCAGAGGTCAGGGGGAGAATGGAGAATTTCCCACTGCATGTAAGATGGATGTTCAAACTATTTTCATTTAAGTACAAGTTCTCACCCTCAGGTAGAATTGGAGCCCAGGCAACAACCTGATGCCAGAAAAATCTCTGACCTTTGTTGATTGAGCTGGATAAAATTTAATTCCCCATTTGTTGTAAAACAGGGGCTAAATGTACTTGTTCTGAGGCTTTCACAGTTGGTTAAGAGTAAAATTATTAAGTCACATAGGAAAATGAAAATCATATTCACCAGAACTCCTATTGGGGAGCACTCTATGGAGTCAGAAGGAATAATTTGGCTCTGCTGCTGCTGCTGCTAAGTCGCTTCAGTCATGTCCGACTCTGTGCGACCCCATAGATGGCAGCCCACCAAGCTCCGCCATTCCTGGGATTCTCCAGGCAAGAACACTGGAGTGGGTTGCCATTTCCTTCTCCAACGTGTGAAAGTGAAGTCGCTCAGTCGTGTCTGACTCTAGCGACCCCATGAACTGCAGCCTACCAGGCTCCTCCATCCATGGGATTTTCTAGGCAAGAGTACTGGAGTGGGGTGCCATTGCCTTCTCCGAATTTGGCTCTAGTACTAAATAATCCAACTGCCAGTGTAGGAGATACAAGAGACCTGGGTTCAATCCTTGGATCAGTAAGATTCCCTGGAGTAGGAAATGGCACCCCATTCCAATTCTCGCCTGGAAAATTGCATGGGCAAAGGAATCTGGCAGGCTACAGCCCATGGGGCCACAAAGGGTTGGACACAACTGAATGACTGAATACACTGGAATAATAACAAGAACTAACATTTACTGGGTACTCGTTCTATGGCAGACCCTGTTCTAAATCTTTTACAAGTATTCAGTTCAGTTCAGTTCAGTTCAGTCGCTCAGTCGTGTCTGACTCTTTGCGACCCCATGAACCGTAGCACATCAGGCCTCCCTGTCCATCACCATACCCAAACTCATGTCCATTGAGTCGGTGATGCCATCCAAGCATCTCATCCTCTGTCGTCCCCTTCTCCTCCTGCCTTCAATCTTTCCCAACATCAGGGTCTTTTCAAATAAGTCAGCTCTTCATATCAGGTGGCCAAAATATTGGAACTTCAGCTTCAACATCAGTCCTTCCAATGAACACCCAGGATTGATTTCCTTTAGGATGGACTGGTTGGATCTCCTTGCAGTCCAAGGGACTCTCAAGAGTCTTCTCCAACACCACAGTTCAAAAGCATCAATTCTTCTGCGCTCAGCTTTCTTTATAGTCCAACTCTCACATCCATACATAACTACTGGAAAAACCATAGCTTTGACTAGACAGACCTTTGTTGACAAAGTAATGTCTCTGCTTTTTAATATGCTGTCTAGGTTGGTCATAACTTTCCTTCCAAGGAGTAATTAAGTCAATTAATTTTCATTAGAACTCTATGAAGTAGATACTATTATTATCCCTACTTTATATATGTGAAAACCCAGGCATAAAGAGATTGGATAATTTACCCAAAGTCACAAAATTGGTACATGTTGAGTTGGGATTTTATCCCCCGAAGTAGAGAAACCACCTGAAGCAGAAGACTGCATGTGCTACTTGCTTCCATGGGGAGAGGGCAGGGGTGCTGCCAAACATCCCACCACTTATAGGACAGCCCACAACAAAGAACGATCTGGCCCCAAATGTCAGTAGTGTTAGGACTGAGTGTAGCCCACACCATGCCTGGTATTGGTAAAGCTCTGGGGTAGAGTTCCCCAAGGGGCACACTGCTGCTGCTACTGCTAAGTCGCTTCAGTCGTGCCCGACTCTGTGCGACCCCATAGACGGCAGCCCACCAGGCTCCCCCGTCCCTGGGATTCTCCAGGCAAGAACACTGGAGTGGGGTGCCATTGCCTTCTCCGAAGGGGCACACTACATCAGTACAATTAATTTGGGACTTCCCTAGTGATCTAGTGGTTACACTCAGAGCTCCCAATGCAGGAGTCCCAGGTTCAATTCCTGGTCAGGGAACTAGATCCTGCGTGCTGCAAAGACACTGCATCCTTCAACGAAAATAGAAGATCCCACATGCAGCAACTAAGACTCGGCACAGCCAAATAAATAAATATTAAAAAAAATACTATTAATGTTATATGGCTACTTCCTTATGAGAAGCTGGGTCTGGTTAATGGCAGGAATTTTGTTTTATTGAAAGAGCTGTGCAAATTAGGAGCCAGAGCTGAACTGTTTAGGGCAATCCAGGAGCATTTGAGCATTTCATGGCAGAAGGGTGGCAGTGGAGAGAGAGGTCACTGGTGATGGTGCATGAGAAGGTGATGGAAGAAGAACACGTACGTCCAGTGGAGATGTTTGGACAGTTTTGCTGTAAGGGGCACAGGGAAGCCCACTCTTGCCGCTCTCCAACATTTTATTAATCTGCAGTCCTTGATAATGTTTTGCATAATGGATTTGCTCTTGAATGGAATAAAAAGAAATACAGAAATACATGCCCCCCAGACATACACATCACAGACTGGGAACAGGCTGCTTGCTCATGGGGGACATGAAAGTTACATGTGTCAGTCACTTCCACAACCTGCTGGAAAGAATGAAGATGACATGTCGTCTGTATCCCTAGCACCATCTGCAAAACTCTGGACCAGTTCTTGCACTCCCATGGCTACCTGCTGATGAGCCCCAATGTCTGTCTCCAGGTCATACCTTGCTTTTAAGCTGCAGACCTGTTTATCCAACTTCCTCCTGGATATCTCCACCTACTTCTCAAAAAACTCAGCATTTTAAAAACTGACCTCGTGAACTATTCTCTTTCTCCACCTGATTCCCACCTTCCCAGTTGTTGGGATTACCCTACAACTGTTGTTCCACCAACAATTATCATAGCCCCTCTCTTTCCCAACAACTTCCCCATCCAATCACCAAACCTCTCTCCAAATATCTCTTGACTGTGACCCCCTTTTGCGCCCACAAATCCCATGAATATGTGTCTGCTGTTGTCATAAATATTCAAGAGCAAAGGGGAAATGTTAAAACATAGTTCCTCTGAATCAATATCTTGGGCTTTTTCTGCCTCTAGCTTTATAAATGACCCAGAAAAAAAAGAACAAATGTAAATTCATGGTGAGTGCTGATGATACAGAATTATGTGGCAAGCTGGGGCCAGGGGCAAAGAGCAGGGAAGATTCATCATGACTTAGATCAGCTCAGCAACTGAGCTGACACATGGCCAATTAAGTGTGTTCATGGGAAGCACTAAAAAAGTCTGCAGTGAGGCTCACAGAAAGCAGGCAAGCATGGACTAGCTGATTCAAAACCCAGTCCCCTCACCTCATCCGGAGAAGGAAATCTCAGCTCCGAAACATGAACAGATAGGGTTGAAAAGAGAAGCTTGGATCCACCAATCCAAAACATGGTTGTTCCTCTCCAACCCTATCCTTTTTAATATCAGCTGAAACATAATACATGTTTCTGTTTTTTCCAAGGATTTGTTTTGCTCAGCACCGAGCAAATGTGTCACTTGGGGCAGCTGAGTCTTCTAGTGGTGTGAACTGAGAATTGTAGATTTTGTTGAGCTATAAAGGACCTTGGAGGCCACCAGTGCTAGGGTTCCCAGTAGAGGATTATGAACGTCTGGAAAGCCTTGGAGCTGTTGCAAGGGCTGTTCAAACCTGCACAGATATTATACCTGTCTGTGGATGGAATCAACCAATGAGGCTCAATCGTAGGGCCATGGATCTATTCCTATAGTTCAAGGTGGGTTTTAGACATCTATGAACTCTTTGAAACTGAATGTAAATAATTTTGTAAATACATTTGGTACAAATAATTTTACAAATAATTTTGTACGTACACTTGACAATTTTCCTGGAGAAAGACACTACTGCATTTTATCAACATGCCAAAGGAAGCTTCCTATATGAGTAGACACCATGTATGACTCTTTTTAGAATGTATTGATTCCATTGTGATTAATAAACTACAAAGTCATTTAAAGCATAGGTTAAAAAAAAAGAATAGTTTTAGGACTTCTTTGGTGGCACAGTGGATAAGAATCTGCCTGCCAATGCAGAGAACACAGGTTCCATCCCTGGTCTAGGAACTAGATCCTGCATGCTTCAACTTAAAAAAAAAATAGCTTTTGTTATTGTGTATCTTCTCAGTCAAAGGATACTTTACTACTCACTGTGATCAAAGGGAATCCTTGAAATGCTTTGGTATTTTTCTAAAAAGAAGCCATCATAAAACACATAATTGATAAAGGACTTGAATCCAGAGTATATAAAGAACAGTTGCACCTCATCAATAAAACAGGATTCCAGTTGTCTGACTTTCTGGGAAAAGCAACATTTTAGAGAAAAATAAGCAGTGGATGCCAGGTCTAGGGGTGAGGGATCAGGTATATTGCAGAGCAGAGCAAACTTTTGGGTGATGGCAATGTTGTATAGCTCATGTGCTGTAGTAGTTAAAACATTGGCCAAAACTTAAACTCTATATCTAAAAACTGTGCATTCCATTGTGTGTAAATCAGACCTTAATGAACCTGACTTAAAAGTAAAGAAGTCCTCATGTTCAAAATGCATTGATTTCTATGATCATTTTATGTATGAGGAAACTGGTATCCAGAGAGAAGAATGATGTGCCCATTTCTATTAAGACAACTTTTGATGCAGCAGGATGCTCACTCAATGGGCCCACCACGGGGCCTGGATGAGCATGTCGAGCAGAGAGGCAACGATCCGCCACAATCATTTCCATGACATGCTGAGTAGTCTCCTGGGAGAAACCTCACGCCTTTCGAAGGAGGAGCCAAACGTGGCAAGGCGACTCAGGAGCCACTGCTCAGTCCTTAGAGGGGTGAGACCTCTATCTGCACATTCTCCTCAGATAGAGCTGTATCTACAAAAGTCTGCAAGCCCTGAAACTGCTTATAGACTGTGACCCACAGGGAATGAAAGCCCTTCAAGACCCACCACTTGGAATCCTTGGCATTAACTCTTCTGGCTTTTGTGTGGCAGGCTTGTCAAAACGGTAGGTGGGTGGTGGCCTTCAGGGGATTCCATGATACTTTATCAGCAGCGGGAGCAGTGTCCTGAGATACTCCCAAAGACAGACAACTTATGTGGCAGCTGCATAAGCACTCTCTAGGAGTTTTCAGGAATACCTGGCTGTGGGGGTTGGGGAGGGGTGGCATGAATGGGACTGAGGTCTTGCCTGAGCTGACAGGACCAGTTTGGACTGTTGCTGTAAACACAACTCCATCCATAGCTTCAAAGACTGGGGACATTATGATTTCACACAAGCCACACTAGCTGGTTAGTGCCCCATAAGGACTAGAACTCAGCCCCCATGGTTTCTCATCAGGATCCACTAGAGCACTTGATTCCTTATTGATATCCCTGAGTCTACTGTGCAAAAAAGGGGACGTGTAGTGCAGTGTCGGGGTAGGGGTCGGGTAGGAATAGGGGAGGACCTTGAGACCCTGTACAAGAACTTTTAAGGGCCTGTTTCTTTTTCTTTTTTCTTGGGGAGGGGGAGAGAGTTTTTTGGTTTGGTTTTGTTTTTTGTAATTGGAGGATAATTCCATCACAATGTTGTGTTGGTTTCTGCTGTACAACAGCATGAATCAGTCGTAATTATGTATACATATTTCCTCCCTCTTGAGCCTCCCTCCCAGGCCTCCGGGTCACCGCAGAGCGCCGGGCGGGGCTTCCCGTGCTAACAGCAGCCTCCCATCTACTTACACGTGGCGGTGTACGTATGTCGGTGCTACTTGCTCAATGTGCCCCACCCTCGCCATCCTCCACTGTGTCCACAAGTCTGTGCTCTGTGTCTGTGTCTTCACTCCTTCCCTGCACACAGGTTCACCGTTACCATTGTCGAGTCCATATATATGTGTTCATATAGGGTATTTATTTTTCTCTTTCTGACTTGCTTCACTGTGTATAACACAGTGACTGTTTTTAAAGTGAATATTCATGAACATGCAGTTGCTGAAGGACCATTTTGTTTTCTTAAAAATTTTTAAAAGCTTCCTAGATTTCCCAAAATACCCGCACAAGTCCACCTGTTTCCAGAATGAAGTCCCAGGGGGTGGCCTAAGCTGTGTGCAGGGCAGCTGCAGACTCAGACATGACTGGGCACACTCTAGGCCCCAAAGGTAGCCTCCTGGGGGTACTTGTAGGAGCAATCAAGATGCCTCATGGCAAAAAACCTCTTCCTAATTGTGAGATGGGGAATTTGGTTCCTCAGAATTCCCCTAAGGGAAACCACATAATTTGTTAGAAAAAATGACTTGATGAGCCCTCTTGGGGTAGGGGGTGAGGTCCCAGGGTGGGGGTGTTGACTGGCATGGAGGCTTCAAGGGAAAGGAAGCACTGGGTGTGATAGAAGAGAGGAATCTTGATCTTCCAGCCATCACTCCAATAAGGTGGAGGTGAGTAACAGAGAGGGGAAGAGAGAGTGCAATAAGGCTGTGTGTTCCAAATGGCATCCTCCTCTCTCCCTTACAACTTCTATGTGTGACTTGGGATTTCTCCTGGATTTCCCCTGTGAAGGGACTGAGGTGTAGGCCTGCGTGGTAGTAGGAGCAGGGTGGGCCAAGGGATGTACAGGTGAAGTATTAATAGAAACAGCACATGAGAATTCAGGAGCTGGACCCTGGAATAGAAGTCCGTGGAAGGAGCAGACATTATGCCAAGAACTTTAGACCATCCCAGGGACAGGGGAGCCCGGTGGGCTGCTGTCTATGGGGTCACACAGAGTTGGACACGACTGAAGTGACTTAGCATAGCATAGCATAGCATTGTAGTTTCTTTCGGAGAAGGCAATGGCACCCCACTCCAGTACTCTTGCTTGGAAAATCCCATGGACAGAGGAGCCTGTTAGGCTGCAATCCATGGGGTCGCTAAGAGTCGGACACGACTGAGCGACTTCACTTTCACTTTTCACTTTCATGCATTGGAGAAGGAAATGGCAGCCCATTCCAGTGTTCTTGCCTGGAGAATCCCAGGGACCGGGGAGCCTGGTGGGCTGCCATCTATGAGGTCGCACAGAGTCGGAAATGACTGAAGTGACTTAGCATAGCATAGGCCATAGAAAAAGGGTCCAGTCCCTATGTCTAGGCATATCTGGGTCATATATGGAAAAAAAAAAACAAAAAAACAAGCTTGGTTGAAAACAGTGGGTAAAGTTGTGACACTCATATTCCTATTTCAACCCTCCTCCCAGAATCGAAGCAGAAAAGAAGCTCAGTATCACAAGGATCCTGATGAAGCCCACCAGCATTTCTGGAAGGCCTGTGCCCATGTCTGAGCTTTGGAGGAGATTGTGGATGATGCCTGAAGGCATGTGGGAGAAAGCATGGAGCAGCCTTTGGGACTCTGGACTGTATGGGGGAGGGGGAGCTCGAGAATGGGGTGTGCGTGCTAAGCCACTTCAGTCATGTCCAATTCTTTGCTACCCTATGGACTGTAGCCCTCCAGGCTCCTCTGTTCATGGGATTCTCTAGGCAAGAATGCTGGAGTGGGCTGCCATGCCCTCCTCCAGGGGATCTTCCTGACCCAGGCATTGAACCCACATCTCTTATATCTCCTGCACTGGCAGGCAGTTCTGTACTACTGGCGCCACCTGGGAAACCCTGAAAGGGGGTTAGAGTCACCTGTTATAGTTGGGAGAGGAACAGAGAAATACTGTTTTGCTACCCTTGTTTCTATTCTTTTGTATACCCAGTTGTATCCAATTAGGATGAAGTGAAGTGAAGTGAAGTGAAGTCGCTCAGTCATGTCCGACTCTTTGCGACCCCATGGACTATAGCCTACCAGGCTTCTCAGACCATGGGATTTTCCAGGCAAGAGTACTAGAGTGGGTTGCCATTTCCTTCTCCAGGGGATGTTCCCAACCCAGGGATCCAACTCGGGTCTCCTACATGTAGGCAGATGCTTTACCCTCTGAGCCACCAGGGAAGCCCTTGGCTCACACTATTTTGCTTATGTTGACACCTTGGCCGTGGAGCCACCTGGTGGGAGAATGCAGACCCACCAAAGTGGCCAAAAGTCAGGAAGTGGGGAGAGGAAGCCCCCCATGGTGGAGATTGTGCCAGGTCAACATTCAGACACATGAGTGCGAGTTCTTGCCATATTGATGGACCAACTAATTGTCTGGGTTACTCAGGTGACAGCCCTAAAGTGGGATAATATTTCTAGTACCAAAATGACAAACCCCCTCCTCTGTCTGAAACCCCATAGCTTTTAAGAGACTGCCACAGTCCTTAAGGATGTTGGGCTCTATCTGCCTCTAGCTTTATAAATACCCCTCAAAAGGAACAAATGCAAATTCAGGGTGAGTTTTGTGAGCCTCAGTTTTCTCATCTGTAAAACAAAGCCAGTAACCCCTACCTCACATTTCTATTCTGAGGATTAAAGAGATAATGGAAGTAAATGTACTTCACAAACTGTACTCCCCATATGTAAATTATCACCATTAGATTAAATGGCCGACATTCTACCACTGTGCTGCTGCTGTTGCTGCGTCGCTTCAGTCGTGTCCGACTCTGTGCGACCCCATAGACGGCAGCCCACCAGGCTCCCGCGTCCCTGGGATTCTCCAGGCAAGAACACTGGAGTGGGTTGCCATTTCCTTCTCCAATGCATGAAAGTGAAAACTGAAAGTCACTCAGTCGTGTCCGACTCTAGCAACCCCATGAACTGCAGCCCACCAGGCTCCTCCGTCCATGGGATTTTCCAGGCAAAAGTACTGGAGTGGGTGCCATTGCCTTCTCCGTCTACCACTGTAGACCTGTAGAAATGGAAATTCCATATGGTTCAACCTAAAGCTGTCATTTTCTGTGATCAGCATAAGGATCGCAAATCATGCTTGTGGAAATTTGGGTATAATGCAGAGTCTTGAAATGAATTTGTATTGCCCAGATGTGGCATCAAAAAGGGGTGTGGCAGGAGAGTGAGGCACCCTGGGTGGATGTCACGGGCCTGCCTCATTTGCCTGTTGCCCCCCCCCAGGGCTGTGGTGCTGAAATTTCAAGATAAGAAGAGGAGTGCAGTCCTAGTTCTCCAGAACAGCTGCATCCGTGAGGAGAGCCTTCGGTTCTTCCCACAGTGTCATCCTCAGGCCCACGGTGCAAGGGCTTTTCTAGGGGAACAAGCTAAAGGGCTCTTGAGCCTCAGGCAGAGAGTCCAACTGAGGGCACACAGGCATTTGAGAGAGACAAAAACTTGGACCTGATCTCTCAAAACTCTGCTCCAAATTATAATCCACAAAATGAACTTGTAGACTTGTACATTAAAGCCATTTCAGTTTAGACTCTGCCAGTCTACTGAGGACATGCGGTTCTATCCAACTTTTATGGGTGACGGCAATAATATTAATGGCTAATTTGCCAAGTGCTTTCTCTACACCAAGACACAGGTTAAGGTCTTGAATGCATTCTTTCAAAATCTGAATTTGAGGGGGAAAGACCCTACTGGGGTCTTAAGGCATAAGACACTTGTTTCAGCATAACTCATATCGGAGAATGCTCATACGAAGGCTTACCTACTACTAAATATTGTGATGGCATGAAGAGTGAATAAGGCAAATTTGGATATAGCATGGTTGGGTTTACTCCATTGATGTAGCAAACTCATCCCAGTCATTTCCTTAACCTCACAGTGACGCGTCCTCACATTTTATGTGACTTGAGTTTTAAACCTCATTTTAAGCATTACATTGGGATTGTACCATTTTCATTTCCATTTAACTGTTATCTTCTTAAAGAGAGCTCCCTTAGCTGATAAGAGGAGAGGCAACTGATATGGCAGGACTTGAACGTTCCTGTTTCCTTAGCTCTAATTCCAGCAGGTTTGAAAATAGACTTTTTGTGCATGAAGGTCTCTTACTGCCTCTTCTGCAAGGGATTAAGTTTATGGGGGTCTTTGTTCAGCCTAAGGTAATCAATGATCAGTTCTACCTCTGCAGCAGCAATTGCTTGAAAAGGATTGCATCTTTTCAGTTCATAATAACAGCACTTAATCTGAAACCTAGGCATTTTGTCTTGAAAACAAATGTTGCCAGCACCAGAAGAAACCAATGGAAATTTGTAAGATTCAGGAATGAAATCTTGGGAAGCTGGTGTTTGCAGTTTTGATCCAAAATCCCTCATAGCTAAAATCCTAAATCCTAAAACTTAAACTAAATCCTAAAATGAATCCTAATCTGAAAACCCTTGTAACAGCTGCCATTCAGATTTCTGGACACTTCCATTCATTAGGAATTAATTGATGTTCTAAAAATAATTCACATTTTAATGTTGGGTATCTTCAACAACACCAAAACATAAAGAGTGATTTCCAGAAACAGATGTTTTACTTTTATTTAAATATATACTATTACCTGCATTGTACAAATGAGGAAATTTGAGGCTTCACAAAGATGTGTAAGTTTCCCAAGAGCTCTCAGTTCTACCACTTTCTAGACGTTCATCTTTTTTTGTTTTTATCATTTTATCCTTAGTGTTTAACAAAGAACAAAGTAGGCACTCAACATTTGTTGAATAAATTGAATATCATCACTGAGAGGGTGGGCTTCCCTGGTGACTCAGTTGGTAAAGAAATCTTGGGTCAGGAAAATTCCCTGGAGAAGGACATTGCAACCCACTCCAGTATTCTTGCTGGGAAATCCCATGGACAGAGGAGCCTGGCGGGCTACAGTCCATGGGGTCGCAATAAGTTGGACATGACTTGACGACTAAACCACCACCAGCACTGAGAGGCAGTGGCAGAATGGGAGAAGGGAAAACGCCCAGGGCATCCCCACTCTGGTCTTTACTCCCCTTCAGAAACTGAAACTTGCTAGTTTCTAACTAGCCTTCCCTGCTCAGGGACTGGCACCCTGAAGAAAGAGTAAGAGTAATGGAGTTTCTCTCCAGACCAGCAATGAAGTTTGAAGGATAACCCTTTGTCTACAAGTTCTTTCCTTGCAAGGAAGCAGTTTCTGTGTTTTCATTTCCCCCCTTCATCCTGCGAAGCCACAGTCAGAAGGGGTCAAGTAAGTTCTCCATAGTTCTCTCGCCATGGCTATCCCTGTTTCTGAGCGCCTCCACCGTTTCTTTTCCTGTGGCCTGCGGTAATCAGGCAACATTTCCGCTCGGAAAATTCTCCCTGTGCACCAGACAGCCGAAGGACTCACTTATCTTCTTAGGAAAGTGACTGCCTGGGTGTTGACACTGTTCCTGCTATTCACCAGTGAGCTTAGACATAATCCTTCATTACACAAACAAATACAAAATCTTGTTATTTGCCCAGAAACCTGCCAGTGCTTGTGTTGCTTCCTTGGTGGCCACGTGGCTGAGGACACTCAGTGGAACGTGGCTCCTCCTGTCCCGGGAGCCCTGACTCATTAGATTGTCTCCAGAGACCTCTTATCCTGAGCGAAGCATAATGGAATGACAGCCCCACAGCCTCTTAGCATGAGGGGAATTCCATTTGATTCATGGTTTGCTAGAGGGCTGAGAGGCCGAGAGGGCATGGGGTTAATTCAGTCTCCCCGCTTAGGTTCAAATCCCTCTACACACTGAAATGGACTGGCTGGGTCGCAGTCAATTTAGCATTTCAACAGACAGCTGCCCAGCTGGCCGATGCCTCCTGGCCTCACAGGACGCACGTCTGGAGACTAGAGAGAGCAAGGTGGTATTGGGCGGTTAGGGCTATGGAACCAAACTGTGCTCCTGGATTCATGAGCTTTGAAAATGTCATTCTTCTCAGGTCCTCTTCTTTCCCGGAGAGAGATGAAACATACCATTCCACGGAGCAAAGAACTATAGAAATCTAGCCACTCAGTTGCATTGGTGGGTCCAGTTTACCCAAGTATAAACTGACCTGGCTGAAGACCCAGCTCTTTATGACACAAATTCTGTATGTCATTAAAAGGGAAAAATACCCATCACTTCTCACAAGCCTGGTTTATGGTCAAGCCTTGAATACAGTTGAGAGACTACTTGTTGAGGGGAGGTGGGATCGAGAGGATCCTACATCAGAAAAACTAATCAGGCCATGTGGGTATCACTGTACTGAAGGCAGGAAAGCCTAGTGGTTATAAATGGGATTCCAGAAGCAGATTTCCTGGTGAAAATTCTTCCTCTGCCACGAATTCTATGAATTTTTTTTTTTATAGAGGGGAGATTTTTATTTTTGATTATTTCCCTAACATCAGTAGTTCTTTGGAAAAAATATTCTACCTCTGCTCCTCTGAAAATAAAAATTTGAAAATTTTACACTAAAAATTTTTTTTCATTGGATTTTTCTTTGGTTTCAGTTATTAGTGTGGCAGTTAAGAGTGTGAGCTTGAGACCTCCACATGCTTAGGTACAGAAGGTGTTTGTCAGCACCTTCAAAATTCTGTCCCTTCAGTTATAGGAGGAAGATTAATATTATTTCCTAACTCAGTAGATTGCTGTGAGGATTAAATCACTTATGCATGTAAAGTATTTAGCATATGCTGGACGTGTAGTGGAGATATAACAGATATCATCCACTACCAATGGCAGTTTGGTGTAATCATATATTGATTAAGAGGACAAATGAGGAGAAAGTAAGGACCCCTCTTGCCTTAGGCTTAGTTTCCTTCAGCTTCTTGTTTGTCCCTTGATTCTTTCTTGTTTAAACTTTCTTTAAAAAGATAATTTTTTTTGATGTCTTTATTTTTAATTTTTAAAATCCTTGTTAAATTTGTTACAGTGTCTTACTGTCTTATGCGTTGCTCTTTTTGGCCTAGAGGCATGTGAGATCTTAGCTCCCCAAACAGGGATTGAACCTACACCCCTGTATTGGAAGCTGAAGTCTTAATTATTGGACCACCAGGGAAATCCCTCTTCTGATTCTTTTGGCCTCTTTTTGCCCATTTCCCCAGCTCCCTCCACCCGCCTCCCACCATACCTCCACCACTACCTCCAGCTGCATGTTAAGAACAAAATCTGCCTAGAATGAAGCATGTTTTAAATTGATTTTTAAAGAGATCTGGTATTTGCTTGGCTTAGTTTTCCTCAGAAATCTCACAACACTGTTCAAAATTGCTTCTGAGATCCTCATTTTTCAGCTCAGAGCTCTAAAACCAGCAGCCCTAGGCTCAGTCATCCCAGTGGATACAAGAAATAACTAAAGAATGGTCTGAAAGCTCTTAATGCTGAAGGTATTTCATAGGCTCTGGAGAAAAGTCACTTTTTGCTTTTCCATGTGGAATTTCCAATTAAGAGGAAGACTACACCCCCAAATATCACAGATGCAAACAGAATCTTCTGCTGGGAGGGCCCTGAAAGATCTTGTTCTTCCCAAGCTTCCAGACCTGAATTATCTTAGACAAAGTATAGAGGAGGGATTGGTGAATCAGATCTTCATTTTACAGAGGGGAAAACTGGAGCTCAGAGAAGCTATGTGGCTTCCATATGGTCAGTCACTTGGTGGTTGGGACCAGGACTCCAGACTCCAATCCAGCACTCTGCTTATACTCTATGACTGCTGACCTCTTCACTGGAGACTAAGCTTCCTCCAGGGGATCATATCAAACCCCAAATCCTCCTCTTGCTAATTAGCACATTTACTCTCATTTAGCTTTGAAAAGAAAGACCATGGCGCCTCCACCCTCAGAGAGTCATCAGTGAGGTATGGCACCCATGAGTCATGGTCCATTGTTCTCCACAGGACACTTCCAGTTCACTGCAGATAGGTGTTCTAGAACACTGTGGCTTGGAAGAGTGGGAGTCTGATACAAGACATGCTGTGTTCCAAGGCTCTGAGAGTCCTGGGGATGCTGTGCCCCAGGAAAGAAGTGCAAACTCCCAGGCAGGGCTGGACAAAGCCTAAGAAGTCCTGAGACTGCATGTGGGCAAGACCAAGCAGGGTCCAGAGCCCTTCTGCTCCACTTTAAGCAGGATGCTGTGATGCGGTGGAAGGACAGAATGAGTCCCAGCCCTGTCGCCAGCTAACAAGGGGACTCAGCTCCTTTCTCTACATCTCTGAGTCTCAGTTTTGGGAGAGAGCTGCCAAAATGAGGGACTGGATGATCTCTGAGTCCTATCCCGGCTCTGAAAGCCTCCTCTATGAGCCTAAATGTGATTTGCTGAGTGACTAAGCGCCTAGACTTCAGACAGACTTGAGTTCAAATCCTAGTACTAACTTACCGCCTCTGAGCATCAATATTTTCACTTAAAAATACAGGAAATGTTGCTATCTATTACTTTGAAGGCTATTGTATAGATCCAGTGGTATAGTACTTGAATAGTATTCAGCATGGAGATTAGTAAATATTGGTGGTGGCTCCATTAATCCCTCTCATCCCCCACCATTCAGAACAAAGATCTGAAGTCCAGTTAGATTACTCTCATTGTAAACTAAGTGTCCATGACCTTTGTATAAAGCTTATAGGAGTTTCAGCTGGATAATCTGATTTTGTCACGACCAGAAAGAGTAAGGCATTCTTCTTTTCTTTCCAGGTTGGACTTGTTGACAACACATGGGTGAAAAACATTGATTAATAGCTCATTGATTGGCTTTCCTGGGCACCCCCAACATGGTACCTTGTTCAGTTAGTTTCAGCTTCAATGGGTCCTCCAGCCTGTGGCCTTAGCCTGAAAATCACAGCCTTCTGTCTGATTTATGCCAAATGGCATTTCCTTGCAGGACTCCTAGTGCCTGGAAATGTCATTAAAGAATCACCGAGCGAGGTAAGGACCAGATAAAGGGAAGCACCTTCTCGCCTGCACATCAACACCATTAAACGCATTGTTACAGCAGCAACGAAGCTGTCTGATGATATCGTCGGTGGCAACTGGTCAGTGAAAATGTTTTTTAATTGTGACTTGAATGTGTTTATCAACTTCGCTTTGTGACATCAAAAAGACAGCAACAGAAACACCGGGAGCTTCAGTCCTCAGGGGGAAACATTAGTCATCTGTGAGTGCGCAGGCCTTGGCAGATGGTCAGTTCCTCTCCTGAAGTCAGACTTCCAAGCCACCGTGCAGCATTATGACTAGAAACTCAAAGAATGCTATCCTGACATTGAACATCTTTATAATAAAATTACTAATTTGTGACTAATGCCACAGGCTTCTGAGCTAGAAAAAAAATCTCATAGAGGCTAAGTGGTTGGCTGCATATTCCATAATTTAAAACTACTCTTAAAATTCCACCAGGGCTGCAGTGTGGCTTTCTAAGATGTTCTCTGAGTGATCTTGAGTGCCTTGAGATTTTTAAGTGCAGCCCCGAAGAGCTATTTTTAAATATTCAAATACATCATACTATCACAGTAGTTCCAGTCCTTTTTTTAAACATCTTTAATTATACTATTTTGCGTTACAGTTTCCAGGTTTCCCCCCCACCCCCCCTCTCATATTTGGCAACTCCACAGCATCTGTCAAAACAAATTAGCACTTGGGGTGGTAGAAATATATTTTTTATGAAAGCAGCAAATGTGTCAGTATTGGACAGAAGCTGAAACCTGATTTATTGGTTTGTTTTCTTGGGTTTCAGACCCAAAAGGCAGAAGCCTTTGAAAGAATTTTTCGTTTGCATTGCTAGCGCCCTTGCAAGATATGTAAAACACATTCAAATTCCGCCAGAAAGAGTCACTAATTATGATATGTATTTGCATATGTTTAATCACATATATCTTATTTCATTTTGCTATTTCTGCAGGGCCCCTCGCTTCACGGAGGGGGGCTCCTTGGTACTAGTGCTGTGAGTGCGGAGAAAAGTTCCGTTGAGCGAGCATTCCACTGCCACGCTGTTAGTTTTCTGTGTTATCTTTTCCAATGAAATTTGAAATTTACAATTTTTAAATGATGTGTGTGAAATTATATGACTCTATTATGTCATAATATTATACATCCCAAAATATTGGTAAAGGGATCTCCCCTTTCTCCCCTCCCCCTCCCACCAGAGATCAGAGCACTACTGAGAAAATAATGATTAACCTTTAAAATCAGATTGGCATTTCTTTTTTCTCCAAATCTAGAATTAATACGCATTTTTTAATCATTAGTGTAATGTTCAGGATGATACTTTTGTTCTTTTGCCTGTTGAACTGTTACGGCTGCTAGTAACCCTTCAAATTGTTTGCTTCATTCAAGCATCCTTTCCTGAATAATTCATTAGGCATTATTATCCAAGCGTGGAACCCCTCATTTAGCACTGCTGATCTTTTCCTTATGTGTAGCTGACAGGCAATCAAAGTTTTTATCAGTGCAGAAAATTTGCAATTCAGAATTGTAGTTGCAGCAATTAGTAGCTATCAGGTAGCATTGGAAGGACAGCTTCATAAAAAGACAGAGTTGAATGAGCTCCACTGATGTTAGCACAAAAGTAATGGGTAAAACTAACCAGCTGTTTCTAAATTTACCAAATGGAACATTCCCTTCTTCTCAGAGTGGAGGCTTTAATTAACTTGGAGTTCTGTGTGGCTTCCCAGAGGGGGAAGGGAGTGGGTTAGCACCCTCGCTTCACTCGGCGCTGGAGCCGCTCTCCTCCCACTGGGTACCGACAGGAGAGAGCACCGAGCTTCCCTTTAATCCAGTCCTGGAGGCAAAGGGGGCAAGTGAGTGGCATTTTTGCCAGAAGGATTCCAGAGGTGAGAATGCCCATGAGATGCCATCCAGGCTTCCCCTTTTGGCATCTCAGATAGGATAGCTCTGGATGCTGCGGTTTCATCTTGCTCTTAAATCTCTATCCTTCGCCCATGTTGGGTGAGGATAGAGGTGACTAGCCTGCTGGGGTGACTAGCCTGCTTAGACCCGGACAGGCCCCCAGGACCCAGACTGAGGCTGAAGCAAAGGTCTGGACAGGGCTTCACTGCCCAATGAATTCATTCTGCTGTCCGGTTTTTCATTTCTTCATTCATTTTTATTCATTCACTTGTCAATTTGTCCTTTAGATAATTTATCCATCCATTTGTGTATCCAAACATTTATTGAAACCTCAATGGACGAAGAACTTGAACCCTTGCATGGGGCTTCCAGCTCTCCATTTCTCCCTGTGACTATGTACTCCAAACCTGCAGAACCTTCACCCCATTCTCTCCATCGGAACCTGCTCTCAGATCTGAGGAGACCATTTATGTAAGGGGTAAGGTGCAATCACTCTGGGAGGGGTGGTTACTAGGTAAAACATGGGCAGCAACAGGGGGATGTCCACCATCAGTTAGCCTATGAGGAAGCCTTGAAAGGGTCTCTGAAGCACAGCATGGCAGTAGCCTCTGTTCCATGTCCACGTGAGGCTGCTGCAGCCAGCTGTTCATCCTAGAGAAGGTGGAGGATGCTGAGAAATGGGGCTATGCTCTCTACCTCCTACCGACCCCAGGATGGCCAAGGTGCCAGCAGGTTACTGGGCTGCTACCCAGAGTCAGTAAGAGGGAGGACCCAGGCCGCAAAATAAAATTGACTGAGGTCTAGCTAGGCTTCCCAGGTGGCTCAGTGGTAAAGAATTTGCCTGCCAACGTAGGAGATGCAGGACATGTGGGTTCAGTCTCTGGATCAGGAAGATCTCCTGGGGTAGGAAATGGCAACCCACTCTAGTATTCTTGCCTGGACAATCGCGTGGATAGAGGAGCCTGGTGGGCTACAGTCCATGGGGGCTACAAAAAGTCAGACACAACTCATTGACTGAGCATGCACAGAGTCTGGCTGGGATAACCAGGTAGCCATGGCTGCCAGGATGCAGACTTCTAGGTCTTGTCTTAAGCTCAACTGTGTCCAGAGGATGGATTAGACAACAGAATAGCGTAAGGCTACATGGCCCAGACCTAGGCATTAAACAGGCCTGGGTCCAGGCTCCATTGCTGTCACTTATAAGCTAGCTAGGTGCTTCTTGGAGACTTAATTTTCTCATCTGTAAAATGGGCTTTACTCCCTTCTCTCATGGATTGTTGTGCAAACTGAATGCAAAGTTGAGTGTAAAGTGCTTCGCTTTAAGGGTTAAACAAGTAGAAGACGCTCAATAAACAAGTGTCATTATTATCACTAGGATATGAGTTTCACGAGGGTGAAGATCCTAGAGGTTATGAGCAGACTTGAGCCAAAGTACTGGGTTCAAACCCTGCCTTTATTCCTTACTTGCTCTATAAAGTTAGGCAATGAACTTAACTTCTCTGTCTCAGTTTCCTTATCTGTAAAGTGGGAATTCTAATAATATCTACCTCATGTGTGTGCTTAGTCGCTCAGTCATGTCTAACTCTTTGCAATCCTTTGGACTGTAGTCTGCCAGGCTCCTCTGTCCATGGAATTTTTCAGGCAAGAATACTGGAGTGTGTTATAATTTCCTTCTCCAGGATATCTGCCCAATCCAGGGATTGAACCCACATCTCCTGTGTTTCCTGCACTGCAGGCAGATTCTTTACCCACTGAGCCATTGAGAAAGTCTCACAGAGCTGTTCTAGAGGTTAAAAAGATTAATATGTATAAATTCCTAGAGCTGTGTCTGGCATGGTAAATGCTGCTGCTGCTGCTAAGTCGCTTCAGTCGTGTCCAACTCTGTGCGACCCCATAGACGGAAGCCCACCAGGCTCCCCCGTCCCTGGGATTCTCCAGGCAAGAACACTGGAGTAGGTTGCCATTTCCTTCTCCAATGCATGAAAATGAAAAGTGAAAGTGAAGTCACTCAGTCGTATCCAATTCTTAGCGACCACATGGATTGCAGCCTATCAGGCTCCTCCATACATGGGATTTGCTAGTCAAGAATACTGGAGTGGGTTGCTGTTGCCTTCTCCAGCTTAGTTGCTCGGTCATGTCCAAATCTTTGCAATGCCATGGATGGTAGCTCGCCAGGCTTCTTTGTCCATGGAATTCTCCAGGCAAGAATACTGGGGTGGGTTGCCATTCCCTTCTCCAGGGGATCTTCCCAATCCAGGAATCAAACCAGGGTCTCCTGCACTGCAGATGGTAAAATTCTTTACCGTCTGAGCTGCTATATTCTTTAGACAGCTCCATTACAGGAGGAAGACAGAAGCAACTCTCCCATGGAAGGTGCCACCAGCCATGACAACCGTGCCCCTGCTCAGCCATCTTGTTTGATGTCCTTATCTTACACAAGACTGTTTTGGTTTCATGAAAATAATACTGCTGTGCATTAATACTACAGAGTCATGTTTCATTTCTAACACAGAGAAAGGAAGTTAGTCCCTCAGGAACATACAAGAAGCTGAGTCAAGAACCAGTCTTCCAATCCCAGATTTAGTGTATTCTTTCTCATGCCACATGGCTCTTCAAAGGGAAGTGCACGCTTCAAAATTTTGAGCAATCAAGGTCAAGAAGTATTTCTTTAATAGAAAGACCTCCAGAATAGCAGGCAGCCATTAAAATAGATCTGTATGTATCTTGTCATGGAAAGATGCCCACTACTGAATGAAAAAAGCTGATTATAGGATATGTGTAATATAATGGAATTTAAAAATACATGCAGGTTAGGACTACTATATAGCACAAGGAACTATATTCAATATTTTGTAATAATCTAAAAGGAAAAATAATCTGAAAAGGAATATGTAGATATTACTTTTGTGATTAAAAAAATGAAATTGGGTCCACCTCATACCCATTAAGACAGCAACCATTAAAACAAAAATACAAACAAAAAATGGCAAGTATTGGAGAGGATATGGAGAAATGGGGACCCTGGTACACTGTTAATGGGAATGCAAAATGGTGTAGCCACTATGGAAAACCGTATAGATATTCCTCCAAAAATGAAAAATAGGATTACTGTATGATCCAGGGATTTAATGTATACCCAAAAGAACTGATATCAGGAAAAAAAATACTGTACATCCAACTTTATAGCAGTGCTACTCACGATAGCCAAAAGGCAGAAACGATTCACGTGTGCATAGACAGGTAAATAAATAAACAAAATGTGGTATAGATGGTGGAATATCATTCAGTCTTTAAAAGGAGGGGAATTCCAACACATACGACAACGTGGATGAACCTTGGGGATGGTGTGCTAAATGAAGAGTCAGTCACAGAAACATGTATTGCTTGATTTCACTTGTATGAGTTCTCTAAAGCAGTCGAATTCAGTGATAAAAAGTAGAATGGTGACTGTCAGAGTCTGGGGGCGGGGAGATGGTGTGGGGAATGGAGAGTCGTTATCTGATGGGTACAGAGTTTCAGTCTTTTTAAATATTTATTTACTGCATCTGTATCTTAGTTGTATCACGTGGGATCTTTTGTTGTGGCGCCCAGACTCTCCACTTGTGGTGCGTGGGCTTAGCTGCTCCGTGGCATATGGAATCTTAGCTCCTGGACCAGGGATCAAACCCACATCCCCTGGATTGGACCACCAGGGAAGTCCCCAGGGTTTCAGTTTTGCAAGTTCTGGAGACCTGTTGTGCAACACTGTGACTGCGCTTAATACTACTGAACTGCACACTTTAAAACTGATAAAGATGGTACATTTAGGTGTATTTTGTCACAATTTACAAATGTTAATGAAGTTAAGTATTAGTTGCTCAATTCTGTCTGACTTTTTGAGACCCCCATGAACTATAGCCCAACCAGGCTCCTCTGTCCTTAGAATTCTCCAGGGAAGAACACTGGAGTGGGTAGCCATTCCCTTCTCCAGTGGATCTTCCCGACCCAGGGATCAAACCCAGGTCTCCCACATTGCAGGCAGATTCCATACCTTCTGAGCCACCATGGAAGCCTTCCCCCCCCTCCCCCGCCATGACCTGCCAAAAAATAAAACTAGGGGGTTTTTTTGAGAGAGAAAAATGATCACTTTTGATGGCTATTCCCTAAGTGCTTAATTGTACCCCAGGGGCCCTACCCCATTATCTCACCCACTCCTCAGAAAACACTACGGAAAGATCCAGAACCTGAGAGTCCAAGTTTCAGTTATAAAAGCAACTGTTTCTACGTGTCCAGAACTTTACAGTTTCCTGTGCTTTCCTCATATGGTTCTCCTTGTGATACTGTGAGAAAGGCAGGGTGGGTTTTTTGTCATTCTAACTCTGTGGATGGGGAAACTGGTGCCACAGAAAGTTTGCAACTTGTCCTGTGTCACAGGAGCGTTTCAGACCTAGTCCTTTGGCCTTGGGCTTGCTAGAGCGGACCTCCACAAATCCTAGGAAGTGTGGACAAAGGAGCAAAGAAGAGCAGGAGCCCCATTTAGAAATGGAAAGTTTGTAGCGCCAGGTGCTGTGGGCTGAGGCAGAACTCCTAAAGGATAGTAAGCTCCCATCCTTTGATGGGGACAGACCAGAGAAATTCCAGCCTTCTTCAAAAGCTCTGGGGTCTTGACTTACCAATTTTTATATCTGCCAAATACATTTTTAAAAATTTAAAGTCACCTATCATCTGCTGACACAATTTTAATCCTAAAAGAACAGTACCGTAAATGGAATGAATTCAGTTTTATGAAAAAATTACATTTTTATCTTTTCACATTTAATGTAGACTGAAGAAACCTATGCCATCCACCAGCATTTGAGAACTGAAAAATACTGGCTGTAAAGTTATCCACAGGCTTCCCTAGTGGCTCAGTGGTAAAGAATCTGCCTGCCAATGCAGAAGATGCCGGTTCAATCCCTGGATTGGGAAGATTCCCTGGAGTAGAAAATGGCAACCCACTCCAGTATTCTTGCCTGGGAAATCCCATGGACAGCGGAGCCTGGCAGGAAGTCCATAGGTTTGCAAACGAGTCGGACACGACTTAGAGACTAAACAACAACAGTTATCCACGGTATTTGTTATTGATAATGATTAAAGCAACAATATGTGTGAGTGAACTTTAATTTTGAGCAAATTCAAGGTTATCCCATGTGGTAAGCAAAATAAAACAAATCGCACCCTCTGCCCCACGATATCCACCATCCAAATTCCCAGAACCTGGGAATATGTCATGTTACATGACAAGGTGACATTAAAGTTGCAAATGGAATTAAGATTGCTAATCACTAAATTTTTTAAGGCAAACCAGGGACAATATCCTGGATTATTAGGGTGGCCCCTTATAATCACAAGGGAACTTAAATGGGAAGAGGGAGGGAGAAGAGGCAGAACCAAAGAGATGGCATGATTCAAAAGACTCCTCTAACCATTGCTGACTCTAAAGGTGAAATCAAGGAATGGGGAAGCCTTTGAAAGGGTGAAAGGGCAAGAAATGCTTCTCTCTCTGAGCTTCCCAAAGGAACACAGCCCCATTTAGCCAAGTTAAAAAAAAATCACCAAAGATATGAAATAATTTTAGTTAAAAATCAAACAGCTAATAAATGGTAGAATATGACCAGCGCTGTGTCTGACTGCATGGCCAGATGGAGTCCCAAATTATGTATTTAATCCTTTAGAGTTAAAACATTAATGCTTCAGGGTCTTCTGCAAACAATCCCCGTGGCTTCCAGGTGATTGTGCACCAGTGTGGAGGTCCTTCTTTTGGAATTTGCTCTTTCGGTCCCAAGCAGATTAATTTTTAGGCCTGAAACATGGTAATTCTCCTTCCAGTTCCCTTGGGGCTATTGTCTTGAGACCTCAGAGGTTTAAAGCGAATCAGGGATTGGCTAACAAAACATTCTAAAGCCGATGAGTCATGGCAGAACCTTGCCTGTGCAAGGAAGCCAAGTGCAAAGCCTGGGAGTGGGGGTGGGGGCGCTCCAGGACTTTCCCTCTCTCTCCTTCCTTTCTCACCCTGAAACCTGGCTGTGCTCCCCAGATGCAGGCTTGGTGGCAAAGTCATGGCCGTTCCAGCTCATTAACAGGATGGATTCTGGGAGTGATAAAGGACAGAGAATGGAGGTGCTGAGAAAGCTTTTGTGTTTCCAAGACTCTGACCCCTTTGATGAGGCAGATGTTTGGGCCAGGCCCTCTTTTACAGGGAGAGTTAAAGCTCATTAAACAGCAGGACAACTTCCTCAGTGGCAATGGACAGCCCCTAGGCCAGTCTTCCCTGGCAGCAGAAGGGCTGGGAAAGAAGTGGTCTCCTGTCATCAAGCCCAGTGCCCCCCGGAGACTCCGGAGCTGGTGTCTGTGACACGTGGTCACCTTGGAGGCTTTGATTTATGGTTGACTTTCAGAAAGGCCTGCCTCTGACTTTGGCAGCCTGTCGCCTCACCATCTTTTCTCTAGGTTGGAAGGACTTTCCGTCAGGATTCATGAGCAGCACAAGGCTGACCCCAACACAGAGCTTCTGAGAGACCCTTCTGGTTTAATTGGAGCAGGAAAGCTTGAAACAGAGGCCTCTCCTGATCCACTTGAAGCATCTTAGGAGCTATCTGCTGACAAATGTGAGAAAATCCAGGACTCACAATTCCCCCATGAGGTGAATCTCAGTCCAATATCCAAAACAGAATGCATATCCTCCGCAGTCTCTTCTGGTTTCCCAAGTTGATTCTGAAGCATCAGCGGCCCAGGTGCCTTGCCATGCTGCTTTAGAAAGCAAGACAGGTGAGGTTCCTAAGGATGACTCTTTCTCATATTCTGCCAAGGAGTTGATACAAAGTTTAGGGTGTGTATTTGGGTAGGGTCAATTATTTCAACAAACCTGTGCATTCAGCATTATCTTCCTCGAACTGACAGCATCTACATGAGACATATCAACCATCATGAATTTAGAAATGGTCTAATGGGTGGGAGGAAAGAAGGAAGAAATGCGTATGAACTGTGCTTAATTGAATAATAACAATAGCTATGTCTTGAGTGTGCATTATGGACCCAGCACTGTACTAAGTACTTCACATGTATCTACTCTTTAATTCTTGCAGTGGCCCTCTGCGATTAATACCAGGAAGCCCACTCTTGAATTCTTGCAGTGATCCTCTGTGTTTGATATGCATACGTGCTTAGACTCTCAGTCATGTCAGACTCTTTGCGACCCCATGGACTGTAGCCCACCAGGCTCTTCTGTCCATGGAATTCTCCAGGCAAGAATACTGGAGTGGGATGCCATTCCTTTCTCCAGGGGATCTTCCCGACCCCAAGGATCAAACCCAGATCTCCTACATTGCAGGCAGATTCTTTACTGTTTGAGCCACCAGGAAAGCCCCTTGATACTCTTATTACCCTTATTTTATAGGAAAGGAAACAGAGGCACAGAAAGGTTAAGTAACTTGCCCAAGATTGCACAGCTTTTAAGTGACAAAACTGAGGTTCAAATCCAGGCTATCTGGCTCTTTTCTCCATATCTTAGCTATTAATACTATGATCCCTGCCTTAAAAAACTGCCTGAAAATTGCGAAGGAGAGAGGTGCCCCCCATAAGACAAGTAAATCCTACTCAGGGTTCACATTGGCAGTGTATGTGTGTAACGCATGAATACACGCAGACGCACATCGTGAACTAAGAGCTCATGTAGCTCTCACAAACCCATCTCCTGAGAGCTGAGTGGCAGGTCTTCCCTCCCCAGGCTTTTGGGCAGGCCCTGAAAGCCAGGGAGACATGCCTTCCGCCAGAGGCCTCGACGGCCAGGCAGCTGCCGGGAGGTGGCGCTGTGTCACTTTCCTACTCTGGAGCTTTTGTTTTCTGCGGGCCTCACGCTGGAGGTGGGGAGTCTGGTTTGAGCAGGGCCTGACGCTAATTTCCCTGATTTGAAATCTCGCTCTCTTCTGTCATTTCTTTCAAACGAGCTTGGAGATGTTCATCAGATGACAGTCCTGAAAACGAGCCAAAGCGGTTCTCTTAATCCCCCTCGTCTCAGGTTGGATTTGAAAAGGGTGTTTCCAAACAAGGAGCAGATTGCATCTGTCAGAGTTACACTCAAGCTGACCTCCCGGCTTTCAAAGGGAGAGGGGAAAAACACACCAACACTCTCAACCACCTTGGACGTGGCTTCGAGAAGGTCGAGAAGAAGACTCTGGTGCTCACTGAGCCACAGGCTCAGGCCCTTTCACAAGGATGTGTCCATCCTCTGGGCAATCCCAGGTTTAGCTGAACAAACCCCAGGGTGTCATATCTCTCCAGGCCTCCTTGGTCTTGCCTGATGCTGGTCCAAAGTGGCCCATCTCTTGCCACTGTCTTTCCAAGGAGCTGGGCACTAGAAGGCCTGGGCCACTGCTGACATTTGCAGATTGAATGAGCCAAGGATCCAAAGAAGGATCAGCCAGTAGGGTGGTGCTCAGAGCAGTGAATAAGTGATAGTCGCTCGGTCATGCCCAACTCTGTGATCCAATGGACTGTAGCCTGCCCGGCTCCTCTGTCCATGGAATTCTTCAGGCAAGAATTCTGGAATGGGTTGCCATTTCCTTCTTCAGGGGATTTTCCTAACCCAGGGATTGAACAGAGGTCTCCTGCATTGCGGGCAGATTCTTTACCATCTGAGCTACCAGGGAAGCCTGCTATTAAGAGACATTTCTAAGTATAAACACAGGTCAACCTAAAAAGTATCACTCAGAGAAAGGAGGGGCTGTCAAACAATTGAGTCTCTCTCTCTGTTTTCAAGATGAGGAAACTGAGGCCCAGAAAGAGGAAATAAACCACAGACCCTCTAAGCGGAGAAGCTGCGTTTAGTTTTCAGAATGCTTCAGTAAGGACCATTTCTACTGCCATAGGATTAAGTTTTAACCCCGAGGCATAGTAGGGGAATTTGAGCTTCAGATTCAGATATACCTGGGTTTCAATCCCAGCTCTTTAAGGTTCTATCTGTGTGATCCTGGGAAAGTCCTTAAACATGCTAACTCTCAGTTTTACCTGGAAAATGGGGGGCAATAATAGCTTCTACTTGTTGGGGTTGTGGTGAAGAGTAAATGAGAAAACATACCCATAGAAGGTATCCACATCTGTTTATCCTTTTATGGTGTTATGCGTACTCCCATTAGAGAAGCCAGTTTTGGAAGAGGACTGACATATGGTAAGGGCATCAGGACCAAGAGAATCAAACTGGGCTCCATATCCTCAGACCACAAAGCTACTTTCATCTTTACTTGTTAGAGTTGGGAATTGTCTTTCCTGTCCCTTTTAGATCTAGAAACCAAGCCAGACTTTGGCATTAGCAGGTATCCACATAACAGGTGCTAGGGGATCGGGAAAGCTCCCCATTCTTCAGTCCTCCTCTTGTCTTTCTAAAATTCAGCCCTTGGCAACCACACATCCTGAATGCTCATTAACAAATGCTCTGATTTAGGTGCATATCCTTCTTTTGAACAATATCAAATACTCGCCTGAGTATTATATCAGTCACTAACACCTAAGTATGATTTTTTTTTCAATCAAATTGCCTCCTTGCTACTATCTGCATGAAACAAGTTAGGTAATTTTGTAGAGATGAAGGAAAGACTGGAAAATAAAGGGTTTAATTTTTTAAATGACCCAGGAAGAAGCTTGAGTAGCAAGACGTTGCACAAGAGCAGTGGGGAGAGAAAAGAACATGATAAGAAAATGCAAGGCTCCAGAGAGAAAGGCAGGAGGGCGTCAAAATGAACTACATCTATGTAGAAAGTTTTTTGCAGCAGATGTCTGTAGGTGAGGTGACTCAGGAGTACTGAATGGATTAATGTCCCCCCACACAGTATTTGTAAGAGCCTGAGGCATGCCTAGCACTTGCACCTGACTCAGAGACTTTCCTTAGAAGCCATGAATTTAAACTCCTCTTGACTCAGGTAAGGCATGTTTCTGGTGGCTAAGCTTGAAGGAGATTTTCATTCAAGCCACAGTTGTTGTTTTTTTTTAACTCTAGACAAGGCTAGAGAGATCAATAAGACCCTCAACAATATCTCAGGCTGGAGCAGAGGTGAATGATACCTACGTGTCACTCACACTTTCTCATGGAATCTTCTTCCCAGAGCCCCAGATGCCCTCTGTGACCTGCCCCACCTGCAACTCCAGCTTCACCCCTCATCCCTTCCCATCTCTGTGTTCAGCCACGCTGGCCTCCCCCACCTCCCAAACATCTTAAGCTCATTGCCCTTTGGGATCATCTGTTCTGGTGGTTCTCTCCACCAGATACACTCATCTCCCTGGTCCTCACTGGGTGGGCTTCTTCTCATCATTCAGGGCTCAGCTCAGAGAAGCCTGCTGCTGCTAAGTCGCTTCAGTCGTGTCCAACTCTGTGAGACCACAGAGACAGCAGCCCACCAGGCTCCCCTGTCCCTGGGATTCTCCAGGCAAGAACACTGGAGTGGGTTGCCATTTCCTTCTCCAATGCATGAAAGTGAAAAGTGAAAGTGAAGTCACTCAGTCGTGTCCAACTCTTAGCCACCTCATGGACTGCAGCCTACCAGGCTCCTCCGTCCATGGGATTTTCCAGGCAAGAGTCCTGGAGTGGGGTGCCATTGCCTTCTCTGCAGAGAGAAGCCTACCTGACCCCAAAACTAACTGCACCCCTCCCATCACCCACCCAGTGCCCTCTGTTGAATCACTGATGTCAAGTGTGTTAGGTCCTTGAGAGGACCTGGGAAAACAGCTACATCTCAGAAGGCTGGCAATAAGCATTTGTTTCCCAGTAGATCTGCCCTCTCCCTCTCTCCACACGCTCTCATTTGTTTTCTCTCTCACTTTAGTGGCTTTTTCCCTTTGCCTAAAATATGCTCAAATTTCCAAGCCCCAGATAATTCAAGTGGAAAATATGTTGACTCCCCTCAAGCTGACATGCTTTCCAGTCGCCACTTTTTTTTTTTTTAGATTTTTTTTTCTTTAATGGACCATTTTTAAAGTCCTTATTGAATTTGTTAGAACACTGCTTTGCTTTATGTTTTGTTTTTTTTGGCCGCAAGGCATGTAGGATCTTAGCTCTCTGACCAGGGATCGAAAGTGCACCCCCTGTTTTTGAAGGTGACATCTTTACCACGGGACCACCAGGGAAGTCCCCCCAGCCGTCATTCCTGATTCTTTTTCTCGTGTCCAGACTGCTTTCAGGGGCCACCATCATCAGCTCCAGCCCTGCCCCCACCTCAGTAGTTTTGGAGGGGCACCAGCTTTCACTGCTCTGCTGACAAGATTCTCCTGGATGGGGTTCCTGTTCCCAGTAGTCACACAGGTGGTGCGCGATGCAACTCCAGGGCCACTGTGCCCACAGAGGAGGGTGAGGGTGGCTCCCCCTGGGGTGTGCAGCTCACACGGCATATGTAGCCGCCTTGCTTGGAAGTCACTTTAATCACCAACCATCTCCTTTGCTCAGTCTATGACCCATCTCTTAGGAACACAACACTGTCGATTCTTCCCTGGCTTGTTGAGACACTGTCTCCTCCAAGTGTCCTTCCTAATCCTCCTTATCCTTCCCAGCCTCCTTCTTGCTACCCTGCTCTAGATAACTGTGAGATTCCCCTAGGCCCTCTGTCTCCACACAGCCTGCCTCAGAGGCCTCCACCCAGACTCCCACGGCATTTCTACACAAATGACCGGCCTCTCTCCTCCTCACCTGCTGGCTGGAAACCTCCACTTGCCGTGAAGGAGACCCCCAAACCCAGTTCTACCTAAGACTCAGCCTTCCGGGGGTCTCATTCACCCTGGACCAGTATGCAGGCCAGGCAGGAATGTTCCAAGAGACGTGCCCCTGGGGTGATCCTGCCATCCTTCCCCTGACAGCATCCTTCCGCCTACCTGGCCCCGGGGCCCACCGCATGAGTAAGTAGTCCCTCACGCTGAAGAACAGACTGGTGAAAGGGTGAGGTAAAACGCTCAGCTGAAACTGTCTCTTCTTGGAAGGAGACAGGCTGGTTCCAGGGATTTCTCGGGTCACTGATAGTGTTCACTGAGAAGGGAATCTGTCCACAAGAGATTGGAGGCAGCCGGCTCTGACAAGCACACAATAGAGAGTCGGCGAACACTTCAGGGGTGGGAGAACCTGGACAGCAGCCTGACCTGTAGTCGGAGCCTTCTATTTACACTTGACTTCCAATGCGGACGCATGACGGGCATCCGCACAGGAGAAAGAAGGCACAGGAAGGGACGTAGAAGGGGCGGTTGCCTCGTGCTGGTGCCCACCTGTCAAGCTGTGGAGAAAAAATGCTGGAACCTGGAGATGGATTTGGGTGCTGCTGCCTCTGTCTGGGGTGGAGCCTGCCCGCATCTAACTGAGACTTGCGACCCTTTGTCTGTGGGTCAGTGGCCTTGGGAAAGAGTGGACCTGTTGTTCCTCAGAGACAATGGAACAGCCTTGGCTGCCTTGGAAGGACTTCCTGCCCTTCATGGAAGTCCAGCATGAAGGCTGTTGAACCTTTTCTGTTTTTAGGAGCCTGTGGAGGACTGAAAGGAAGGCCCAAGTGTACTTTGTTGTCCTGTCTTGGGGGTTTGTCTGGTTTTCACGTGACCCCCTTTAGAAATGGTGCAATTTCCCAGAAGACTTGGCTTTTTACTTCAAAGTTCCTTTTTGTTCCAGAAATTCAACTCTTGCTGAGCTGGAGCAGGTCAGGGAATGCCCCACTGGCATGGGGACAGAGGTCCAGCTCTTAACAGAGCTGCACCTACTCAGATGGCTGGATGTACCCCTCGATGACCAGTTCAAACCTGGGACTCCTAGAGAGGGAGCGTTCAGAGGAAGACAGGCGGGTCCTCCGCACAATGCTGCTCCAAGTGAGGCCCATGCACTGTGCCACAGAGTGTTACTGGACCACGATGTGATAAGTACAAAAACTGGGGGTGAGCAATGAAAGACTTTTACGACAGTGGGACATTACATGACCACGGACTCATCCGTGTAAAATGGAGAATATACATGATCCATGAACTCATCTCACTGAATGGGGTCCTTCGGGTTGGGTATTGGCAGACTGGTGTGGTAAACTGCACACGGGGACAATTGTACCGTGTGTTGAATGGAAATTTTTGTATCAGATGCATCACCACAGACAGTTTGAGAAGCATTAGCCTATTAAAATCTCTAAGAAGTGCTGCCATAAGGAGCCTGTTTACTATGTTATATCCAATATTTCTCAAAGACATTTGACAATGAACTCCTTTTGGGGTATGGAAGAGGGTACTACCAGCATACCAAGGAACTGCTTTCTTCAGAACACTTTTGAGACGACACTCTAAATGGTGAGAATAACCAAGTGGATAATTCATTGTTCCAGAATCTCCAAATGTTTTCCAGGCCATGGGTCCCACTTGGCTAGATGAGTCAGGACCTCAGGTTACTGCTCCATTTGGATTAACTGGAATAATTTAACAACTGCTACTGATCACTCCGTGTCTTGGAAGCCCTTTATTCCTGATCCTAGGGGGTTCAACTTTCACCCAGGGTGGGGCTACAGGCACCACTAGCCCATTATCCCTAGCCTCCGGTTCACCAGTTTTAATTAAACTACAAAATGGTGCATCTGAGGTAACAACAGCACACCGAGGCCAGGTAAGTTGGTCACTGAGGGAAAGGTATTAACTCCTTCATATCACCAGGGGCCCATTTACTGCAACCTGGAGCTGGACCATGGAACCTGGGAGCCAGGAGTCAGGTAACTTCTAATTCTTCTCCCTCCATCCTCTGTACATTAGAAACACAGACTTGTACATTCTCATCTTAAGATTTACTAGTTATATTTGCTACTTTGAGCACTAAGACCCATTTTTCTTTCCTTGTATTAAGTAGTGTGCTGGGAAATGTTTCACAACCAACAGTCTGCAGAGGGTGGGAGGATCCCAAAATTGGCAAAAATTACAGCCTTTGGCAATTTCTGTGGTGTACATACTCTCACCGTGGCCTAGTCCAAGCTGCCATAAGAACTGCACTGACCACAGAAGTGAGAAGTGACCCACAGCAATCAACTCTCAGGAACTGGCATAGCCAAGTCGACTCTGGCAAAGTGTAGGCTCTCTCTCCATGACATGGTAGCCTGATTTTTTTTTTAAACCATAGACTGATCAGGGAAAGACCTCAGAGATCATCTAGTCTAGACTTCTACATTTTACAGATGAAGCAACAGGCCCAGAGAAGGGCAGTGACTTGCCCAAAGCAACCAGGCACATTAATAGCAGATGGGATTCATCTAGACCTTCTGACTCTTTCATCCTATGCTTCTCTTTAAACATATGGTTTATTTGTTTCTCAAAATAGCCAGACAAGCTTTATCATATTTATTTAATCAAGAAGGAAATTGATAAAAGAGTTAAGAATTATCCAAGGCCACAGAGCTAAGAGCTTCCCAGGTGGCTCACTGGTAAAGAATCTGCCTGCCAATGCAGGAGACTCAGGAGATGTGGGTTTGATCCCTAGGTCAAGAAGATCCTCTGCAATGGGCAACCCAATCCAGTATTCTTGCCTGGAAAATTCCATGGACAGAGGAGGCTGGCGGGCTACAATCCATGGGTCATAAAGACTCAAACAGGACTGAGCAACTGAGCACACACAGAGCTAAAAAGACACAGTCGGGTTTATCTCTCCTCCAGCTCCTTCCATTCTATCAAAACCTCTCCATGCCACATTTCTTTTGGCTAACAAATGCTACCAATAAGACATGTTCTTCTCTGATTTTTCAGCTCCTAAAGATTCTTGACCAGAAAATGTCAACAATGTATGAATTTCTTTGTTGATCTCCAGTCTGTTGCTCATTAATTCTCCATCCTGAGTATTGCCTACAGCTAGCTTTATCTTTCATAACAAGTTAGGAAAAATTCTAGGCTTTATAATAAAGAGGACTCCCCCCTTCCCAAATATAGCAAATTAAAACTGAGGTTTATTTTTCTCTTCAAGTTCAGGCAGAGAGTCTAAGTCTTTATGGCAGCTCAGTAATCTCAGAGATCCAGGTTCTTTACTTTGTTCTTCTGCTCAAAACATAGTTCAGTATAAGGCTTCCATCTCAGCCCAGAGTGGCTGCTCCAACTCCTGCCATCATATCCATGTTCCAGAGAAAAGAAGAAAAGGGAAGTGGAGGAAAGATGTTTCATGCTTCTTTTCTTATCACACTCCCAGAAGTTGCCATCACTTTTACTCACATACTGTTGGCAAGGAAAAAAATCATGTGGCCACACTGACTACAAAAGGAAGCTGGGTAACAGTTTTTAGCTGAGCAGTTATATCCTCAGCAAAAATTTGAGAGGCCTCCTGAAGTAAAAAGAGGAGAGTGAGTGTTAGCCGTCTCCACTCTGATGTCTGAGATGCTGGAGCTAGAGGAAGGGATGAGGATGAGAAGGAGGAAAGAAGGAAAATGCAGAATGTAAAGGCAGCCGCAAGACCTGTGGCGAAGTCTGGTGTAAAAGGAATTACAATCAGCCTGCGTCCTCTTCAAAGTCAAATATCTGTATTGCCCTAATAAGTCTGCATGATTTAGGAAGTTCCTGATGATAACTTCTTAAAAATTATTGAATGAGATATTCAGAAGATCTTCTTATGGACACATGGAGGTACATGCTTTCTGATATGTGGTACCACCTTCAGGTTTCCTTGCTTGAGACTGTAAATCATAATGTCCCATGGTGATGATGATCATGCAGGGGACTCAGTGCTTTACTTTCAGTTTTGTGGACTAAGTTAAAATATAATTCTTATATCATTGCCCATCCCTCTTCTGGGGAGCAGCATTTGGCACTGTGTTTTCTGCCCACCTCTACACCAACTCCTGCCTCTGGCTGCCTTCAGAAAAGCCAAGTTCAAGACAGTGAACCCTAAAAAACTATGAACTTGGGGTGATTACGATGTGTCAATGTAGATTCATCAGTTGCAACAAATGTATCCATCTGGTGGGGGTGGTTCATAATGGGGGAGGCTATGCTTGTATGGCTACAGATAAAACTGTACTTTGCTTTGACACTAAAGCTGCTCTAAAAAAATAAAACCTTTAAAGAAAAAAAAAAAGAAAAAAGAAAAGCCGTAACTTAGGCATTACTGAAAGGTCTGGTAAAACAGAAACCAGAATGAGAAGCCACACAATTTTCCTGAGTCTCGACAATGATCTGCAGGGTTACCTAATTATAGTGACTGCACCTCTCAGGAAGCTTCCCAGATGGCGCCAAGTGCTAAAGAACTACCTGCCAAAGCAGGAGACTTAAGAGAGGCTGGTTAGATCCCAGGGTTAGGAAGATCCCTTGGAGGAGGGCATTTCAACCCACTCCAGTATTCTTGCCTGGAGAATCCCATGGACAAGGAGGCCTGGTGGACTACTGTCCATGGGGTCACAAATTGTCAGACACAACTGAGCGACTTAGCATGTAAGCATGTATCTCTCAGGGCATCCAATTTCCTACTTGAATGATGAGACTCTTTATATCTGCCCTCATCTAGGCTGAAATATAAGAACTCAGGTAAAAGTTCTCAGACGCCCTTCAGAGGAAGAGAGCAAAATCAAGATTCAGCATCAATGAGGGGGCTTCTTTGGGAGGTTGATATTGAATCTCTTAATCCTTTTAAATACTTTTGAGACCCAAGGCTCGTGTTTTGGAAAACCTCTCCCTTTTCTGCTTTTGATTCTCTTGGGTTTTGCCAATGTGCCCAGAACATATGGGTCTACTGCAGGGCAGGCAGTTGGCAAGACTCAGGTGCTCCCCAAAGGAAAGAGAATGAGAGCATAGAAAGTATGTGAGGGCAGACGGCAGATGCCAGGATACCTTCTGCAGGTATTTATGTTCATGCCTCCCTCCCTTGCTATATTCCTTCAGGGGAACCTGTCTGAATCATCTCTGTGTCCCTCGTGTCTGCTAACACAGTGCCTGGCATATGGGAAGAGAATGATAGTTTGGGGTGGATAAGTGACCCTTTAACTCTGCCCTGAGGTCTGCTTTTGAGTTTCTTCTTCGACAGCATTGAAATTTATTAAGCCCTGTGCTCTTGGAAATCACTGACAGTTAAGAATTTGTCCGTCTCCTGACCCCTTCTGTGTTCCAGGAAATGGCTCACTGCAAAAAACCATCCTTCCCAGTATGACTTACGTCAGATTCACCCATGACCGTCTTGTTAACCCGTGACAAGGTCAGACACAGACCCTTCACATTTCCATTCTTTGTCTCAGACATGATTAGCTGAGCTGTTTTTCCCCCCTGACCAATCTAGATAAAATGCCCACAAACTTGTCTTAAGTTAGACAAACTTAGTCAAAACTTCTCTTCTTCTCCCAGTCCCTGAATTTTGGCCCATCCTTGAGTGTTGGAATGCTCAGGAACATTTTTCTTTAAGGACCAGAGAGTTGGCTGACCTTTATCAACTGTCTCCTTACATGATGCCCTTGTCCCATTCCCTCATACTGGTTGCTTTCTAGCCTTATTTGCTCCTTCCTATAAATCAAGTTCCTTTCTCCATGACATTGGGACTTACTATCTCCTTGTTACAGTCATCTGCCTTCCCTATTGCAATATTCTTTTTAAATAACATCAGTCCTTACATAAACCAGATTTTTAAAATTTGACACACTCATCACCCTCTGCTTCAGTGCCCTGAACTGTCTGATCTTGACCATGGCCTTGCAGCCCTTTACCCACCCGCAGCCCCTCACCCCAACAATGTAATTACTCAGGACTTGGCATTGCTTGTATTTCATTCTCTGTGATTTCCAAAATCAGAATGCTTTCAGAGGATACTTAATGGAAGACTCAACTCAGATTACTGGACAAACAATGCCTTAAGTAATAAGGACATTTCATCATCTCACCAAAAAAGGAACTCTGGAGACAAGTGATCCTATCTCCTGTGATGTCATAAAGAATTAATCCACTCATGTTGTCATCCTTAGAACATGTGTGTGTGTGTGTGTGTGTGTGTAGTTGCTCATAATAAAAAAAATAGTCAAGATATGATATCCCATCATCATATGATATTGTCCATAGCACAAAGGAACTGAAAGAAGAAAGAGCTTTCCTTGAGGCTCACTCTCTTTATCAGGGCTCATATCAGAAGCTCATTAGGAGATCTCACTTTAATCTCATTGACCAGAGCTGGTCACATGGCCACCCCTAGATGCAAGGGATGCTGGGAAGGTGAGTTGTTGGAATGTTTTCCTCAACTATGAACGGGGGTTGGGGGGTGGGGGACTCTTTTAGTGGAGAAGGAAGTGGGGGGAGAATGACTGTTGGGTCTTCCCCACTTATACAACCCTTAGGACTTGTTCTACATTCTCCAAGGAATTAGTTAGTCTGATAAATGGGTCCTTGGGTTGATGGACTGGAAGGTCTCTCCCTTGTTAGCCAATTTGATAAAACCAAAACTTTTCTGAATGCAGTGCCCCCACATGACTGTTCAATACCTCGATAAAGATGATTTCTTCAGGCTGGTGGAGTGATCAGATGGACTTTCAAATAAAATGCTCAGGAGAGGCTTATTCGCCAGTGCCTCATTTCTCCACCTGTAAAATGGGGTGATGATTCCAGTTGTAAGAAATTATTGGGAGGACTGATGAAATGGTTCTGTAAATTGTCTACTACAGAGACAGGCACATGGTGAGGACTCAGTATAAGCTGGTTTTTTTCCCCATGCAGAGGGAAAAAGCCTGAGGTGTAGCCTCAGACAGGCTGCTCTGCCTCCAGTTCAGAGCAGAGGAGCAGATAACAGAGAAAGTACTTTGTATCCCTCTGCCTTCCTGGGAAGTCTTTTCTCTCGTGTTCAGTCCCACCAGAGTGCATTAAGTGCCTGCTGTGTGCAAGGTTTTCCGCGGGGGACTGGAAGGTGATGTCAGACACCCTCTCTGCCGGGATGAGCATGTACCCTACCAGCAGGAGCGCTGGGATGAGAGTTCAGATAAGTATAAAGCAAGGCAGACACTTGACACTCGGGAGCCTGCCTCATTACCTCTGAAAGCTCCCTCACATAGCAGGGAGTTAGCAGGATGTGGTTTTCATAAACCCCAAAGTGGTGATTTCCATACTCAGTAACTTTGATATTTTTTTCCCCACTACCATTTATGTTTTCTGTTTCAGGAAAGAAAGCCCTTTGGAAAATTCTAATGTGTTTGCTCTCTCAGGCATAGAGCTGCTTTGAACAGCCAAAGTTAATTAAAAATCTCCTAAAATTTTGTCATACTTTGCAAGGCCATTAGAAAATTCATGATCAATACTCAGATTGCCCCTGTGAGTCCAGTGATTGGGGTTTTCACACTATTTAAAATCACAGCCTTGTCCCTGAGGGCGCTGTTATTAAAGCGCCTGTCTGCAAGCTGCCCTTGAAAGTTGCAAAAAAATACAAGGCTTTCAGATTGAGGAAAGGCCCTCTCTTTGATTAAAAGCAAATCTTCCATTATGAGAAATGAAACTGCCTCTGTAGATATCCCTAAGCTTGGTAGCAAGGGACCTTCATACCTGTAAGGAGTCTGGGGGAAGGCAAGGAGCCTCTGAAGATATTTGCACTTAGGACTTCATTAGAGTAGGAAATGGCAACCCACTGCAGTGTTCTTGCCTGGAGAATCCCAGGGACAGAGGAGCCTAGTGGGCTGCCGTCTATGGGGTCGCACAGAGTCGGACACGACTGAAGCGACTTAGCAGCAGCAGCAGCAGAGTACTAACCACACAGGCAGGAATTTTACTTGATCCCTAGGCTGTCTCTCCGACCAAGCTACCAGGACCTGTCTGACACGGTGCCTGGCTTGTACTGTCCAGTTCAATTCAGTTCAGTTCAGGGTGCTCAGTTCAGTTCACTTCAGTTGCTCAGTCGTGTCCAACTCTTTGCAAAACCATGGACTACAGCACGCCAGGCTTCCCTGTCCATCACCAACTCCTGGAGCTTGCCCAAACTCATGTCCATCAAGTCGAGTCAGTGATGCCATCCAACCATCTCATCCTCTGTCACCCTCTTCTCCTCACACCTTCAATCTTTCTCAGCATCAGGGTCTTTTCCAATGTGTCAGTTCTTTGAATCAGGTGGCCAAAGGATTGGAGTTTCAGCTTCAACATCAGTCCTTCCAATGAATATTCAGGACTGATTTCCTTTAGGATTGATTGGTTGGGTCTCCTTGCAGTCCAAGGGACTCTCAAGAGTCTTCTCCAACACCACAGTTCAAAAGCATCGATTCTTCGGCGCTCAGCTTTATACTCCGAATCTCACATCCATACATGACTTATGGAAAAACCATAGCTTTGATTAAACGGACCTTTGTTGGCAAGGTAATGTCTCTGCTTTTTAATATACTGTCTAGGTTGGTCATAGCTTTTCTTTCAAGGAGCAAGCGTCTTTTAACTTCATGGCTGCAGTCCTATCTGCAGTCATTTTGGAGCCCAAGAAAACAAAGTCTCTCACTGTTTCCACTGTTTCCCCATCTATTTCCCATGAAGTGATGGGACCAGATGCCATGATCTTAGTTTTCTGAATGTTGACCTTTAAGTCAAATTTTTCATTCTCTTTTTTCTCTTTCATCAAGAGGCTCTTTAGTTCTTCTTCACTTTCTGCCAAAGGGTGGTGTCATCTGCATATCTGAAGTTATTGATATTTCTCCCGGCAATCTTGATTCCAGTTTGTGCTTCATCCAGCCCTGCATTTCTCATGATGTACTCTGTATATGTCAAATAAGCAGGGTGACAATATACAGCCTTGATGTACTCCTTTCCCTATTTGGAACCAGTCTTTTGTTCCATGTCCAGTTCTAACTGTTGCTTCCTGATCTGCATACAGATTTCTTAGGAGGCAGGTAAGGTGTTCTGGTATTCCCATCTCGTTAAGAATTTTCCACAGTTTGTGGTGATCCACATAGTCAAAGGCTTTGGTATAGTCAATAAAGCAAAAGTAGATGTTTTTCTGGAACTCTCTTGCTTTTTCCATGATTCAACAGATATTGGCAATTTGATCTCTGGTTCCTCTGCCTTTTCTAAATCCAGCTTGAACATCTGGAAGTTCACTGTTCACGTACTGTTGAAGCCTGACTTGGAGAATTTTGAGCATTACTTTGCTAGCATGTGAGATGAGTGCAATTGTGTGGTAGTTTGAGCATTCTTTGGCATTGCCTTTCTTTGGGATTGGAATGAAAACTGACCTTTTCCAGTCCTGTGGTCACTGTTGAGTTTTCCAAATTTGCTGACATATTGAGTGCAGCACTTTCACAGCATCATCTTATAGGATTTGAAATAGCTCAACTGGAATTCCATCACCTCCACTAGCTTTGTTCACAGTGATGCTTCCTAAGGCCCACTTGACTTCGCATTCCAGGATGTCTGGCTCTAGGTGAGTGATCACACCATTGTGGTTATCTGGGTCATGAAGGTCTTTTTTGTATAGTTCTTCTATGTATTCTTGCCACCTCTTCTTAATCTCTTCTGCTGCTGTTAGGTCCATCCTGCTTCTGTCCTTTGTTGTGCCCATCTTTGCATGAAATGTTCCCTTGGTATCTCTAATTTTCTTGAAGAGATCTCTGTCTTTTCCATTCTATTGTTTTCCTCTATTTCTTTGCACTGATCACTGAGGAAGGCCTTCTTATCTTTCCTTGCTATTCTTTGGAACTCTGCATTCAAATGGGTATATCTTTCCTTTTCTCCTTTGCTTTTCACATCTCTTCTTTTCACAGCTATTTGTAAGGCCTCCTCAGACAACCATTTTGCCTTTTTGCATTTCTTTTTCTTGGGGATGGTCTTGATCGTGGCCTCCTGTACAATGTAACAAACCTCCATCCATAGTTCTTCAGGCACTCTGTCTATCAGAGCTAATCCCTTGAATCTATTTGTTACTTTTACTGTATAATCGTAAGGGGTTTGATTTAGGTCATAGCTGAATGGTGTAGTGATTTTCCCTACTTTCTTCAATTTAAATCTGAATTTTGCAATAAGGAGTTCATGATCTGAGCCACAGTCAGCTCCTGGTCTTGTTTTTGCTGACTCTACAAAGCTTCTCCTTCTTTGTCTGCAAAGAATGTAATCAATCTGATTTTGGTATTGACCATCTGGTGATGTCCATGTGTAGTGGTTGCTCAGTAAATGTTTATTAAATGTGTGAATGAATCAATTAGTGAAAGAAAATATGGCAAAATTGACATGAAAAAGGGTAATGTCACGGGAAGACATGATCTTGACAAATCTTGAAAAAGCAGGTTACAAAAGTTCCCAGTATTCACAGCTCCATCTCCAAATACCCAGTTTCAGGTTTCCCTGAAACTAGAAAAGATAGTCATGTTTTCTAGTTTCTGTATTTGTTGCTTTGACATCTTGGACCTTGAAGGCCCTGGTAAGACTGTCCCTCCTAAGGTTAGACAATTTCTGGAGATAGTGAATGAGTCATCTGAAAGTACAGTTTTCGATTGCAAACCAATGCTGCACAGCCCATGCCCCCAGGCACCTCCACTGAGCTCTCACACAAGGGACTGAAACAGAGCACAACGCTGTGGTCCTGGCTACCCACCCCCCAAACTATGTCCTCTGCCTGCCTTTTGTCTGTGAAAAACTTTGCTCAAATAATAAGCTTAATGAGAGAAATGAGAACATGTGGAAATGAAGGAAAACAGTCAAAGGAGACCAAGTAATAATAATGTAGTCATTAAGCATAGTCTAGGACCTTCAGTTCTTTCTCAAGGGCTACAGATAATATTCTGAGCGTTGTCTTGTGAGCTGTCTTATAGATACTAAAACACCAGGCGGAAAAGTCAACTACATTATGACCAGACTGCACCCAGGACATGAGTCCCCACAATTCTGAGAACTGGCCTCAAAGAAATGGGAACAAATGGGCCCCAGAACTGAAGAGTAACTGTACCGAAAACAACCAAGATGATGCTGGTTAGACCACTGATGACCAATCTGAAGATGACTGTTAGAGATGACTGCTGTTTCTGCATGTAGCCCCCCGCCCCCTAACGCACTCTGTCTGAAAAGCTCTCACTCCCTGTTTGTCAGTGGGAGGAGTTAGCTTTTGGACAAAAGTCTGCCACCATCTCCCATCCTCCCCCACAGTTGCTGGCATCTGAAATAAAGCAAACTTTCCTGTCCACCTGGCCTATTTATTGGCTTTTGAGGGCAAGCAGCCGGATCCACACTGTTATTAATAATGTTAATAACGTTAGGACCGTTATTCTCCTAATCACCCAAGACTCAGGTGCCAGACACTATGGATAGTCTCTATTTTTTTTTTTTTGCAAGCCCCAGAACTTGCAAAATTATCCAACTAGCCAACCCTAAGCTTGTTTACACTACTTTGCCTATTCTTCCTGTGGAAACTACTATAAGGCTTATTGCCCACATTTTCCCTTCGATCCTTCTGCCTGACCCTGGTGTTTCTCCATGTGCTCCCCCCATGGCGTGGTGTGTCCTCTCCTCTTGGGATCTACAAGCAATGCAATGGCTATGTTATTTCAATGGCTATCATCTCCCAATCTGTTAGTTTCCCCGTATCTGAATACTAATAAAACCCACATTTTAAAACATAATTTGGTTATGCTATAAATTTGGTTATATGTTATATAATTTGGTTATAAAACATGGATTTGGTTCCATAAAGAGAAATGCCCTGACAGTGAGGAAGTAAAGTATATTCATGTCTTCATTCATTCATTCCTCCACACACAAGTACTCCGCTAAGGCAGTTATCTCATTCATTCCTCCACACACAAGTACTCCGCTAAGGCAGTTATCTCAGCTGGCTTGGGCTGTTATAACAAAATACCATAGACTCAGTGACTTAAACCACACACATTTATATCTCACAGTTCTAGAGGCTGAAAGAGCCAAGATCAAGGTGCCAGTAGACTTGGTTCCTGGTGACAGCCAGCTTTCTAGCTTGTAGACAGCTGTCTTCTGGCTGTGTGCTCACATGGCTTCTCATTGGTACACGTACATAGAGAGATAGAACTCTCCTGCCTCTTCCTCTATTCATAAAGGCATTGCTTCCATTATGAGGGCATGATCTACATGATCTAATCTAATCCTAATCACCTCCCAAAAGCCCCTCTACAAATATTGTCAATTGGTGTTTAGGACTTCTTCATATAAATTTCTGGAGGACACAACTCAGTTCATAGCGGCTGCGGAGACACTGACTGGAGCCCTCCAAGTGCCCTGTGCTGCTTCGTATCTCTGTGCCTTTGCCCATGCTGTTCCTAGTGTTTTTCTCCCACTTTGCTTCCTGGCTTACACCAAATCAGCTTTCAAGCACAGCTCAAATGTTGCTTTCCTTGTTAAACCTTCCAACTGCTTGCCTGCCCTGCATATCTCAGCACACATTTATGCATTTACTCTACTCTCTGCAGGCAGCAAGATGCCTATAAGGATCCAAGCATGGTGCCAGGCACGTGGATATAGAGGTAAATTATCTGTAGTTCCTGGCCCCAAGGAGCTCACGGTCTCAGGAAGCAGATCACCTATGATTAACTGCAATAGAATTTACAGACCCCACAATTTGAGTGTGTACACAATTCTGGGGACATAGAGGAGAGAGTAGGCCATGTTACCTGAGAGGTAGGAGTGGAATCTCATAGAAGGGAGAAGAGAGGTGCATCATGCAGACTGGGGTAGTATGGAGGTTAGGAAAAACAGTGAGCAAGGGGACCATCCCTTCCCATCCATCTCTTTCCTTAATTACACTGGAGTAGAAGTGTAGGTCTTTTTCTTCTTTCCTATGTGTCAGGATCCTCTTTCACATGATATTCCGATTTTCACTCATGGTTGATGTCATGTCTTGTCAGTCACACTTACGTGACTCTGGATATAGTCAAGGGATCTTACAGACTTTAGAAATTCTCTTTCTCAAATACCATACGATTTCACTCATATGTGGAATATAGAAAATAATAACAAATAAATGAACAAACCCAACCAAGCAAAAACAGACACACAGATACAGAGTACAAATTAGTGGTCACTATGGTGATGGGTGGAAAGTAAACTTTTGGTGGTAAGCATGTGTAATGTATACAGAAGTTGAAATATAATGTTGTACACATAAAGTTTATATAATGTTATAAAACAAGGTTACCTCAATTTAAAAAATACAGCTAAGACAAAACATTTCTTTTTCAGTAAAGCCTGGCTTCAAGATTATGGCCTTGTTGGAGACTCAAAAACTTAATTTTGAAGATCACAACTACAAATTGACTCTTCCCTTTGCAATTATATTGACTAGGCCAGTCTCCTCCGAGGCAAATAAATGGCCCTGGCATAATTGACAGGTGTCACAAACATGGAAATATACAAGACAAGATCTAACTATTATATTTTTTAAATATATAATCCTCTAAGAGAGTGAGAAGACAAGCTGTAGACTGGGAGAAAACATTTGAAAAAAGTATGTATCTGATAAAAAAGTCTTCTAGCCAAAATATAAAATGAATTCTTCAAACTCAACAATAAGACAACAAAAAACTCAATTTTAAAATGTGCAAAAGATCTGAACAAACACCTCACCAAAGAAGATGTACAAATGACAAATCAGCATATGAAAAGATGCTGAGCATTATGTGCCATCAGCAAATTTCAACTTAAAACAACAATGGTAGATGTCGACCAAGACGGTAGAGATACCCCTAAACACCTGTCGTGTGTGTGTGTCAGTTGATCAATTGTGTCTGACTCTTCGTGACCCACAGGCTGCTGTGTGTTCAAGGGTTAACTGTAGTTGGAATTATATAGGAAGTAGCTCTTTCAAATTTCTTTCTTTCTTTCTTTATTTCAAATTTCAAATTTATAGAACCATGGGGTTCTCTATGCAGGAATACTGGAGTAGGTTGCCATTCCCTTCTCCAAATCTTTCAAAGTAGCTAAAATTAAACACAAACAACAACAACAACAAAACCCTGACAACTCCAAATACGGAAAAGAATGTAGAGGAACAGGAACTCTCACCCATTGCTGGTGGGACCCAAAAGTGAGAACGGTTATCAAATAATATAGCTACTTCGAAAGATAGTTTCTCAGGTCCCTACAAGCTAACACTGAACATAGTTTTATCGTGTAATCTAGCAATCGTGTTCCTTGATATTACCTATATGAGTTAAAAACTTAAATCCACACAAAAAATCCTGCACACAAATGTTTATAGTAAATTAACTCATAATTATCCCCAAGTTGGAAGCAAACAAGATGCCCTTCAATAGGTGAATATAAATTGACGTACAATGGAATACTATTCAGCATAGAAATAAATGAACTACGAAACCACAAAAAGACATGAAGGATTGCAAAGTAAAAGAAATAAATTTGAAAGAGCTATTTCCTATATAATTCCAACTACAGTTGACCCTTGAACAATGCAAGGGTTAGGGGAGCTGACCCCCTCACAGTGGAAAATCTACTTACAATAACTATAGTCAGTCTTCCACATCCATGGTTCTGCATCCGTGGATCGGAAGTAGTAGTTTTGCGGTATTTAATACTGCAAAAAATTTGTGTTTAAGTGGACCCACTCAGTTTAAACCCTTGTTGTTCAAAGGTCAACTGTACACAGTCTTCTGGTAAAGGTAAAACTATAGAGACAGGAAAAAGATCAGTGGTTCCTAGGATCTCAATGAGAGGAGGGGATGAATATGACGAACACAGGAGATTTTTCAGGCAGTGAAACTATTCTGCATGCTACAGTATTAAGCATTTGTCAAAACCCATAGAAGTGTATAATACAAAGAGTGAATCCAAATGGAAACTCTGGGCTTTAGTTTATCATAATGTATTCATATTGATTCGTCAATTGTAACAAATTCACCAGACTAAGCAAGACGTTAATAATAGAGAAATTGATTGTAGGGCGAGTGATGCCCTTTGGGTTCCAGGCTTAAGTCTTGAGAGAGTTTGCTTTCTCTCTTTAGCTCTCCTGGAGCCCTTGGCCATCATGCAGGGGGGGTCCTGGGGACCCTGAGAGAAAGGCCATGAGGGGAGAGAGTCCCTCGAGCAGGGGTTAGCAAACTGCCACCTGTAAGCCATACCCAGGCTTTCACAGTTTTTGGAACCAAGCTCTGCCCACATATTTATGAATGATCTAGGGCTGCTTTTATGTGACAATGACAAAGTTGAGTAGTTGTCAGTAAGTTAGAAATCAACAACAAAAAGATAACTAGAATAATCCCATTTGTCTATGAATTTAAAACCACACTTCTAAAGATGATTTATGGATCTAAGGAGAAATAACAATGGATTTTAAACAGTAATTAGAATGTAGCATAATGAAAATACTATGTATAAAAATTTAGTTGGGTTCAGTTAAAGTTGTAGTTACAGGGACGATTATGGCCCTAAATGTATATATTAGATAAGAACATCTCAAAATAAAAAAGTCAAACTTCCAACTTAAACAGTGAGGAAAATAAACTGGAAAAAATAAAAGGAAGAAAATAATAACGATAAAGCCACAAATTAATGAAAATTTAGAGCAAACATTGAGGGCTTCACTGGTAGCTCAGTGGTAAAGAATCTGCCTGCCAATGCTGGGGACACGGGTTTGATTCCTTGTCTGGGAAGATCCAACATGCCTCCGCAGGACTTCCTGTGGAATCTAAGCCTGTGTGCCGCAGCTGCTGAAGCCCTCGCACCTGGAGACTGTTCCACAGCAAGAGAAACCACCGCAGCGAGAAGCCCAGGCACCTCAGCTAGTGACCAGTGTGCCCTCACCTCAACTGGAGAAGGCCCACACACGGCAACGAAGACCCAGTGCAGCCATAAAGAATAAAGTGAGAAAATAAATAAATCTTAACAACAAAAAAAAGCCCATGGACCAATCTCAGCTTTAAAAAAACAAAAAACAAACTTTGATATGGAAATAATCAAAGCAAAAGTTGGTGCTTTGAGAAAACCTAATAAAATAGACAAATCTCCAGCAAGATTAATGAAAGGAGAGAGCCCAAATAAACAATATTAGTAATTAAAGGGGTACAAAACCATATGTTTTACAGAAATTAAGCAAATAATAGGCAACACATGTATGATCTTATAGTTTTGCAGGCCAGAAGGCAGATAGAGGTCCCACTGGGCTAAAATCAAGGTGTCTACAGGACTGCATTTCTTTCTGGAGCTTCTAGGGAAGGATTGGCTTCCTGGCTCATTCAAGTTGCTGGCCATCAGTTGAAGGGCATTCCCCACTACTGGAGACCATCCACGTTCCTTGCTCATGACTTCCTTCCTCTATCTTCAAAGCCAGGCTGGGGGATCAAGTTCTTCTTCTGTCATATCTCCCTGACTTTTCTTTCATAGTATCTCCCTGTCTCTATAGCTCAGAAAGATTCTCTCCGTTTTAAGGACTTGTGTTATTCGTTGGGCCCACTGGCATACCCAAGATAATTTTCCCATCTCAAGGTCTATACAGTTAGTCACATATGCAAAGACCTTTTTTTTTATCATTTAAAGTAACATATTCACAGGTTCCAAAGATTGGAGTGTGGCTATGTTTAATGGGAAGCCAGGAGGCACGGCAGCATTTTGCCTACCATACAATGTTAAGCTATGAAATTTGAAAATTGGATGAAATGGGCAAATTCCTAGAAAAATGCTATTAAAACTGACTCAAAAAACAATGAAAAAGTAGAGTCCTATAAGTATTTTAGAAAATTAATGTGTAGTCAAAAATATTCTTACCAGAAAATGCAGTCTTGGTGTTCTTACAGGTTCAGTTCAGTTCAGTTCAGTCGCTCAGTCGTGTCGGACTCTTTGCGAATTGCAGCATGCCAGGCCTCCCTGTCCATCACCAACTCCCGGAGTTCACTCGAACTAACATCCATCGAGTCGGTGATGCCATCCAGCCATATCATCCTCTGTCATCCCCTTCTCCTCCTGCCCCCAATCCCTCCCAGCATCAGAGTCTTTTCCAATGAGTCAACTCTTCGCATGAGGTGGCCAAAGTACTGAAGTTTCAGCTTTAGCATCATTCCTTCCAAAGAACACCCAGGACTCATCTCCTTTAGAATGGACTGGTTGGATCTCCTTGCAGTCCAAGGGACTCTCAAGAGTCTTATCCAACACCGCAGTTCAAAAGCATCAATCCTTCAGTGCTCAGCTTTCTTCACAGTCCAACTCTCACATCCATACATGACCACTGGAAAAACCATAGCCTTGACTAGACAAACCTTTGCTGGCAAAGTAATGTCTCTGCTTTTGAATATGCTATCTAGGTTGGACATAACTTTCCTTCTAAGGAGTAAGCGTCTTTTAATTTCATGGCTGCAGTCACCATCTGCAGTGATTTTGGAGCCCCCAAAAATAAAGTCTGACACTGTTTCCACTGTTTCCCCATCTATTTCCCATGAAGTGATGGAACCAGATGCCATGATCTTCGTTTTCTGAATGTTGAGTTGTAAGCCAACTTTTTCACTCTCCTCTTTCACTTTCATCAAAAGGCTTTTGAGTTCCTCTTCACTTTCTGCCATAAGGGTGGTGTCATCTGCATATCTGAGGTTATTGATATTTCTCCCGGCAATCTTGATTCCAGCTTGTGCTTCTTCCAGTTCAGCATTTCTCATGATGTACTCTGCGTATAAGTTAAATAAGCAGGGTGACAATATACAGCCTTGACGTACTCCTTTCCCTATGAAACAACCAGTCTGTTATTTCATGTCCAGTTCTAACTGTTGCTTCTGACCTGCATACAGGTTTCTCAAGAGGCAGGTCAGGTGGTCTGGTATTCCCATCTCTTGAAGAATTTTCCACAGTTTATTGTGATCCCCACAGTCAAAGGCTTTGGCATAGTCAATAAAGCAGAAATAGATGTTTTTCTGGAACTCTCTTGCTTTTTCCATGATCCAGCAGATGTTGGCAATTTGATCTCTGGTTCCTCTGCCTTTTCTAAAACCAGCTTGAACGTCTGGAAGTTCATGGTTCACTTATTGCTGAAGCCTGGCTTGGAGAATTTTGAGCATTACTAGCGTGTGAGATGAGTGCAATTGTGCGGGGTAGTTTGAGCATTCTTTGGCATTGCCTTTCTTTGGGATTGGAATGAAAACTGACCTTTTCCAGTCCTGTGGCCACTGCTGAGTTTTCCAAATTTGCTGGCATATTAAGTGCAGCACTTTCACAGGTTAGTATTACAAAAATGCCAGGAATATATTAATTCTGCTACTAAGTCACTTCAGTGGTGTGCCGACTCTGTGCAACCCCATAGACAGCAGCCCACCAGGCTCTGCTGTCCCTGGGATACTCCAGGCAAAAACACTGGAGTGGGTTGCCATTTCCTTCTCCAATGCATGAATGTGAAAAGTGAAAGTGAAGTTGCTCAGTCGTGTCCAACTCTTAGCGACCCCATGGACTGCAGCCTACCAGGCTCCTCTGTCCATGGGATTTTCCAGGCAAGAGTACTGGAGTGGGGTGTCATCTGAAACAAATACTCTGGAGGATAAAAAATAAAGGAAACACTGCTCAAATAATTTTCTAGGGTGGGTTTAGCTGTGGTAGTTTTGAATCATGTCATAATTTCTTTGACACTTTACCCATCAACAAAATGCAGTGTGTTCCCTCACTTGGAGTTTGCTTTAACTTCAGTACAAAGGGTGTGGCAGAAGAGTTCTATATGACTTCGAAGGCTAGATAAGAAATAGTTGGGCTTCTCTGGTAGCTCAGAAGGTAAAGAATCCACCTACAATGCAAAAGACCTGGGTTCAATTCCTGAATTGAGAAGATCCCCTGGAGAAGGGAATGGCAACCCACTCTAGTATTCTTGCCTGGAGAATCCCATGGACAGAGGAGCCTGGGGGGGCTACAGTACATGAGGTCACAAAGAGTGGGACACAACTGGATGACTACACTTTCACTTTCAGGGAAAAAACCGAAGGTATTGGCCAGCTTTGAACAGTTTCTCTTGGAACATACTCTCTGGAAGCCTCCAACTGCCCAAAAGCTGCTATGTTGGAGAAATCACAAGAAGGGATCATATAGAGATAAAAAATGATACCTAAGAGCCTCTTGAGAGTCCCCTGGACAGCAAGAAGATCAAACGTGTCAATCCTAAAGGAAATCAATCCCGAATATTCATTAGAAGGACTGATGCTGAAGCTCAAGCTCCAATATTTTGTCCACCTGATGTGAAGAGCCGACCCATTGGAAAAGACCCTGGTGCTGGGAAAGATTGAAGGCAGGAGGAGAAGGGGACAACAGAGGTTGAGATGGTTGGATGGCATCACCTACTCAATGGACATGAGTTTGAGCAAACTCCAGGAGATGGTGAAGGACAGGGAAGCCTTGTATGCTACAGTTCATGGGGTCACAAAGAGTCAGACATGCCTTAGCAATTGAACAACTACAAGAGACCAGTTTTCCCCTCGACCAGTTTGAGGCTTCTCAGCACAAGCAGCAGGCATATGAAAGGAAGTTTTGGTGATTCCAGTCCCAGCCACCATCTGATTTCAAACACATGGGAGATCCCAGCTGAGAACCACCTACTAGAGATGGGTTTACCCCCAGAGCCATGAGTGATGATCATAAGTAATTGTGTTGTTTTACACCATTAAATTTGGCATAGTTTGCTATGCCAATAGATAATCAGAATGCATGGTTTATGCAGCAGAAAACAAAACAATTACCTAGATATCCAAACCGTAAAAACACAGAAGGAAAAGGAAAATAACAAAGCCTCAAACAAAATACTGGCAAATTGAATCCTCTCATGATAAATAAAGATGATGCATATGGCCAAGTTGGGTTTATCCCAGGTATGCTGCGTTAGAAAATTGATTAAAGATATCTACCCATTTAACAAGTGAAAGGAAAAAAAAAACTTAAGTTCACTTCAGTAGATGCAATTAAAAGCACTCAATAAAAATTAATATCTATTCAGGATTTTTTAAACAAAACTTTTCTCAAGCTAAGACTGAAAGGGAAATTTTATAACCTGATAATAGACATCCTCAAAAAAAAAAAAAAAGAAAGAAAGAAAAGAAAAAACTACCACAAATGTAATTTCTAATGCTGAAATGCTGAAAACATTCCCTTTAGGATGAGGAACAGGACAAAGATGGTCATTATCAACATATTTATATAGCTTGAGACTGAAGGTATTGGTCTGAAAAATACAGCATGATAAAGACTGGAAATATAGCAAAAGCAGTCATTGTTTGCAGATAATTTATTTACCTAAAAAGCATGCCAATCTACGAAAATCTTAAAATGTGAGAGTGTGGCAAGGTTTCTAGATGCAAAAACAACTTTTTAAAAAGTCAACATCAACAATGAGCTGGAATAAGTAATTTTTAAAAATACTACTTACAATAGCAAGAAAAATACAAAATAGGTAAGTGGAATGAACAAGCAAATGTCATAAGATGTTAACACTGGAGAATCTGGGGGAAAGGAATTCTTTGTACTAATTTTATAACCTTTCTCCAAGTTTGAAAATATTTTAAAAGTTTTAAAATAAGAACTTCTGTCCATCAAAATTAAACTCCTAAAAAGAAAAAAGAAAGCTTGAAACTAAAAATATATTTACACCACATATAATTGACAAAAAATTGCTATCTAGAAAATATAAGGCAGTCCTACAAATCAATATGGAAAATAGACAACCCAGAAGAAAAATAGGCAAAAGGATTGAACAGACATTTCATAGAAAAAGAAATACAAATGGTCCATGAACATATTTTTAAATGCCTAAACTTATTAGTACAGTCAATGCAAATTAACATCACAAGAAAATACTATTTTTCACTCACCAGAATGGCAAAATTTTATAAAGTGGTCAATATCAAGATGGAGAGGTAGGAGAACAATGAAAAAATCTCACCCACTGAATAGGAATTAAAATTGGTCCAGTCCCTTTGGTAAACACTTTGGAATTATCAAGCTGAGCCCACGCACTGGAACTTGGCAATTCCACTGGAGGTATTTGCCCTAGAAAAGCTCTTACACATATGCGCCAACAGATATACACAAGGATGTTCATAGCAGCATGGTTAGCAGAGCCAGAAACGATCCAAATTCCCATCAGCAATAGGATGGATAAATAAATAGTGACATATTCATACATTGGAAAACCAAGCAGCAGCAAAATTGAATAAACCACAGCTACATGAATCAATTTGGGTGAATCGCTAAAAGAAAATGGTAAAGAGCTAAGTCACAGGGAAAATGTAGAAGCATCATTTCATTCTATGAAAACAAGCAAAAGTAAATAATACATACATGTACAGATGATAAAAAGGAACAAGAGACCTCCCATAAAATGGTAACAATATTCTGCTTTATAAGCTTGGTGGTAAATGCATGAGAGTTTATTTATCATTAGTCTTTAAACTGTTTATGTAATATATAGTTTTACATGTGAAATGTTTCACAATTAAAAAAAAAATCTATAAATACAGAAATCCCTATGGCCCTTACCCTAAGCGTAGTGTCACTGGGCCAGTCCAGTTAGAGCCACACACTTCCTTACTGCACACCTCTGAGCTCAATTTCTAAATTAACTTTTCCAAGCTGTGAAGTAGACAAGCATATCTACTTCATGGGAAAGTTATTGAGCATTAGTGTTTCTGCTATTTTTACATCCTGCCAGGAGTGTCTGAGAGATCCAGTCACCTCAAATCCTTACCAACACCTGGTATGGTCTGTCTTTTTAATGTCAGCTATTCTAATAGATTTGCAGTAGTATCTTATTGGGATTTTGATTTGTACCTCCTTAATGCATAGTGATATTATGCATCTTTTTTTTTTTTAGCTCAGTTGCCATCCATTTATCTTTTTTTGTGAAGTGTGTGTTCTAGTTTTTTTCTTATTTTAAAAATTTTGGTGTTCATGTTCTTTTAATTGAGTTTTGAGGATTCTTTACTTTTTCGGAATGCATATCCATTGTGAGACATGTTTCGCAAAGATATTTTCCTAGACTGCTGTTTATATTTTCATTCTTTTTTTTTTTTTTTTATTCTTCCAATTTTATTTTATTTTTATATTTTCATTAGTTTTTATATTTTCATTCTTTTAACAAGGTCTTCGAAAAGAATCCATTTTTAATCTAATTTAACCCTTTCTTCCTTTGAAGTGATTGACATAGGAAATACCTAACACAGAGTGGGCTTTCAATAGATGGTAGCTTTTTGAAAAGTGGCCCCCCAATAGAGCCACTAGAAACTTCTTTTAAAATTTTTTTGAGATATAATTGACATATGACTTTATATTATTTTCAATGTACAACATAAAATTCAGTTTATGTATATATGCATTGTCAAATGGGCAGTACAATAAGTCTAATTTACACCTATCACTGCACATAGTTTTGAATTTTTTTCTGTGATGAGAACATTTAAGAACGACTCTTTTAGCCATTTTCAAATATACTGAACAGTATTATTAACTATAGTCACCAGACTGTACATTACATCCCAGGACTTACAAATGGAAGTTTCTAGCTTCTAGTGACCTACAGTCACTAGGAACTTTTAAGCAGCACACTGTTCCTGATTTTATTGATACTAACCACCTGGCAGCTTCTCCAGAAAGCCCTTGTTGTTCACAGTATTTTTATTTGGAGTTGGGATTTTTATTTGTGCTGCCTTATCTCCTACCAGGTCCTGCATCTTCTGCTTCCCAGGTTGACCTGGAGGATTCTCTTTCATTAGGATCACTGCAGCTTTACTGAAAAGAGCCTCGTTCTATTATTTAGGCTTGTTTTTCAAAATACACACAGTACGCCTAGAATTGCCTATCATTAGCAAGAAATAACAGCGATGGTCCTCAGCACTTAACAGCAAGTGGGATTTTTCTTTTTCCCAAACATTTTTTCAGATTCCTTGTACACTTGAAAATTAAATAAATGCAGCCTGAGCTGAAGCCAGCGCCATCCTGGATAGGGAAGATGCTTTGTTGGGTCTGACACCAGAATACTGGCTTCAGGAAGGTCACAGAGGTCAGTATTTCTTTTTACCTGCCTGGGTCCCCAACTAGACAGTATGAGACCCTCACGATCAGGAGGATATCTGACTCATTTCTGATCCCCTCATGGGGCTAGATATACAGGAGTAAAAAGTGTTAGTCACTCAGTCATGTCTGATTCTTTGCAACACCATGGACTGTAGCTTACCAGGCTCCTCTGTACATGGAATTCTCCAGGCAAAAATACTAGAGTGGGTAGCCATTCCCTTCTCCAGGGGATCTTCCAGACCAAGGGATTGAACCCAAGTCTTCTGCATTGCAGGCATATTCTTTACCATCTGAGCCATCAGGGAAACCCTAGGTACTCAGTAAAAGTTTCCTGAACTAAAGTAATTCGCTTGAGAAAAATGCTTGGTGAGACTGTCTATATCCAAATAGTCATTGGAGGATCAGCAGAGCTTTTGACATCTTTACATAGTACCTGGCACCATGAACTGATAAATTGCCTGCATTAATTCATAAATTAATTGGTGAATTAAATAATTGATTGAAGGGCTGGGAATTGCAGATTACTTGCAAATAGAAATCAAACAAGGCACTGTGTTGGCTGAAACATGGCAGTAAATGGACTTCCCTGGACCATGAATTAGAGGGAGTGAGGGTCCTGGTGCAAATGTTCAGAATGAGGAGAGTTTCTAACTGAATTTGCTATTTCTGTCTTTGATGGAAATGATCTTTCAGCAGTTGCTGAGGAGCCTTGTTGGCACTTATAAGTCATTTCTATATTCCAAGAGAGGCCTCTGTTCGTAAATCCCACCCTCTTCCCAATATTAGAAGTCCTTGATAATGCAGGAGCTTGCAGAACTTTTTAAACTGAGCTCTGACTAACTAGGTGCTTCTCTGGTGGCTCAGTGATAAAGAATCTGCCTGCTAATGCAGGAGACGCAGGTTCAGTGCCTGAGTTGGGAAGATCCCCTGGAAAAGGAAATGGCAACCTACTCCAGTATTCTTGCCTGGGAAATCCCATGAATAGAGGAGCCTAGTGGGCTACAGACCATGGGGTGGCAAAAGAGTTGGATACAACTTAGCAACTAAACAACAGCTGCCTAACTAGACAGAGCTCTGCTGTAAAGAGCCATCTTTAAGTCTGAATCTGAGGGATTCCTCTGACTTTCAACTCACACTGAAAACCAAGGTGCTGGGTGGAATGTGCTGACTGGCTTAAGTCAGGTGTGACTCCATGAGCTCTGTCCACCATGAGTTGTTAGGGGTAGGTTTCCACATACAAATTAGGATACTGCTTCTAGGCAGAAGGGATGACCATGTCTACAACTGAATGTGTGTCTGAAGATGTGTGCTTTGGGGTGGGGAGGTTTGGAGACATGGTTCTGAATGGTAACCCATCAGAGAAGGAACACAGCCTAGGGCGATTCCAAGGTCCAGGCGGCCACTAACTTGCTACTCAACCTTCTCAATCAGTTCTCAGGTGTGTCAGCTTCTCCTCTGTTAGAGAAGGGAGGTGAGCTGGGCGATTGCAAAGCCTCTTCACGTCCTAGCCTTCTGCAGTTCTCTTATTTCTCATTCTTGCATGTTACCTGAGTTCTGGGATTATCCAACAGTGGTTCTTTGAATGACAAATAGGAGCTTGTTTCTTGTCACTTGCAAGGGGACTGCTTAATTGGGGTCAATTTATTTGAGGTTGCTTTCATCTGGTTTTTTTTTAGGCTCACTGCGTGATTTGTTTCCTTCATTTCCTAACCAGAATTGAATCCCGGGACCACAGCAGTGAAAGCGCAAGTCCTGATTACTGGACTGCCAGGGAATTCTCTCCTTTCATCTGATTTCTAATGGTGGTGATATTCTTAAGCAATGTTTGAAAAATTGGGAATTCAAAGTGTCCCTTTAAACTTTTTCCAAAACTGAGAAATGTGACTTATCCAAACTTGGTAAACTGAGAAAATGTCGTCAGTTGGAAAAGTCATGAATGAATTGACTTCTTCCAGAAGTGAGAGTGTGTCTCACTCCATTTTGTATTCCTGGTATCTACTGCAGCGTTTAGCATTTAATATAATAAGCCATCCCATTTGGTCAATAGATATTTAATGGACACCTCCTATGTGCTGCCACCTTGCATATACATGACGGATAAAACAATGTCTCAAGGAACTCCTGGTCAAGTAGGAAGAATAGACAGTAACAGATACGCCACAGAGGCAACCACCAGGAAAGGAAAAAGAACAGAGCTGACAGAGTACTCAGCCCAGGCTTGGGGGGGTGGTCAGGGAAAGCTTCCTGGAGGTGACATCCAGATAGACGGCTAAACCTTGAACAGGAGTTGCCCAAAGAAGCAGCTCAGTATGGGGGGACTTGTCAATTGGAGTGTGCAAGCATGGCTTACGTGATGAGATGGGGCGGGGAGTGGGGACGAGAGAGAAAGGCAGACCCCAGTTCATAAATTCTGAACAGATTCTGTTTCTGATTAAGGAGTCATCTGAAGGGCAGTGTGCAGCCAGTTGCAGATTTTAAGCAAGGAGCAGTTGATATATGCAGTGATTAATAAATGCTGGTTCTTAGGGCTTCCTTGGTGGCTCAGTGGTAACCACCTGCCAACGCTGGAGACACAGATTCAATCTCTGCTCCGAGAAGATCTCATATGCCTTGGAGCAACTAAGCCTGTGCACCACAGCTATTGAGCCTGTGCTCTAAGGCCGGGGAGCTGCAGTTACTGAAACCTACTTGCCAGAGAGCCCGTGCTCCCAATAAGAGAAGCCAAGCGATGAGAAGCCCACGGACCACACGCATGGGCAAGAGAGTAGCTCCCACTTGCTGCGACTAGAGAAAAGCCCAGGCAGCAACAAAGACCCAGCACTGTCAAAAATAAATAAATAACCTAACAAAATAAAATAAATGCTGGTTTATTTTTTTCACATGGAAATTTCCTCATCTTAAAACACACACACACACACATAAAAAAAAAAAAAAAAAAAGAACAGGTTAGATGAGATGATCAGCAGGATCTCTTCCAGTCGTGACATTCTGTGAGTCTCTAAGTTTCCACTCTGATTCGGGTCAAAGTCTCCTGATATTTGCCTCCTTTCTCCAGTCACAGAGGTTGCTCTGGGCAGAATAATGGAATCATCAGCTCACGTGGTCTCTGCCTCTCACCCGCCACTAGACAGATGAGCACGTTCCATTACAGAAGATGAGACGCTTCCTTGTGACCAGCCTCGCACCAATCCATCCATCAGCCGATTAACGGTGGCTGAAAGCCACTTATCGAGAGGGCTCCTGCCCTTATCACTGTCACCGGCTGTAAATAAACATCGACTTTATGCCGACTTTCCATATTTAACCACGTTTAAGTAACTGCTGATACTTTCATTACATGACATTTGCACTTCAGAATTTAAAATTAGATACATGCAGGCAGCTTTTCCACTAAATAGGAAGGAGAGCCTGGGTTGTTGGGGGCCTTCCTGCCATTTGTTTTCAAAGAAAGAAAGCTTCAAAGTGAATTCCACAGAACACAAGAATCCCTGGTACCCTAAAAACAGTATTAACAAGAAAGAGACCAGGACGATGTAGTTTTATTTTTATTTCAAAAGGTTGGAGCCTTGTGTAAAAGCTGTAACATCAATAATGGATGAGATGCATAAATGATAAATCAAAGTCAGAAAACTCAGTCCTCTGGGAAGCAGAAAAATCTTTTTGAGCTAGATTTCATAATATAAAAGCTTAACATTGTACACAAATTCATTACTTGATAATGAAAAAGAAAATTGATCTAGAGTGAGCATAAATTAACAAGCACATATTAAGCACTTAGTGCTGTGGGTACAAATTTCCAGCCTCTAGGTTTAGAAAAAAAAAGACTTGAGACAAATTTATCCCTTTGAAAAGAAAAATACTTCAATATGATTTTTTGGTTTAAAATACGAGGTGTTGATGCACATGTTGTTGATAACTTGTCCTTTCCAAACCACAGTGTTTCCTGTATTAACTTTTTCATTCTCACCGACTCGAAAACTTTTCATCTCCATCCCTTATCATAGCATCTGGAACACAGTAGGTGATCAATAAATGTGATTTGCATGAATGAAAGAATCAATATGTCTGCCTTAATGTCTACTGAATGCTGTGCCAAAAGTGAAATCCCATGGACTATACGGTCCATGGAATTCTCCAGGCCAAAATACAGGAGTGGGTAGCTATTTCCTTCTCCAGGGGACCTTCGCAACTCAGGGATCAAACCCAGGTCTCCCACACTGCAGGCGGATTCTTTACCAGCTGAGCCACTTGCCAAGTCATGTGCTAAATATTCTACATGCATTATCTTTTATAACCCTTGCAAATAGCCTCAACCTGGACATTTTTATTTTTTTTTTTTTTTAAAGTATTTTCTTTCTTTTAATGTCTTTATTGAATTTGTTACAATATTGTTTCTGTTTTTTATGTTTCAGATTTTTGGCCACGAGGCATGTGTGATCTTAAGCTCCCTGACCAAGGATCGAACCCAAATAGCTTTAGAAATGAATCCTAAAATCTCAGAAGGTGTGCATGTGAGTGAGGAAGAGGAGAAGACAGAGAGGCTGGAGGCGGGTGGGTAGTGCAAGAACATCAGATGTCTCTCAATGTATTACAGGCCAACTGGAGTTTGACCTGAGCCCTCTTTCTTGAACCCCAATCGCCATTCTCAAAAGGGATGTTTGCTTATTATTGGTTGCAAATGAAATTAGAATGAGTGAGATTTAGTCATCACCAGAGCCCACCTCAGGCCCTAGACATAGCTACTGTCTTCTCAACATTTACATCCTGGGCAAGTTGCCTGCGATCTGAAGCCTCCCGTGACTTCGAGCCGCTTGGTTGCATCATTCCATTTTGTTTGCTGCAGAGCACATGTTAACCTCTGAACATATATTACTTATGTATTTGTTTGATTGTTTACTAATTTATTACCTGTCTCTTTCCACTTGGATTTCAGCCTCCAATCAGTAGTAACTATCCTCTTTCTTTAGAGCTCTCCCCTCATCACGGGACAGTGCCTGGTGCAGAGTAGGCCTCACTAAAATACATTAAATGAATGGATGCGGACTTCCCTGGTGGCAGAGTGGATAAGAATCCACCTGCCAAGGCAGGGAACACTGGTTTGATCCCTGGCCCAGGAAGATTCCACATGCCACAAAGCAACTAAGCCCGTGCATGACAACTACTGAGCCTGAATTCCAGAGCTGGTGCTCAGCAAGAGAAGCCACCACCATGAGAAGCCTGCATACGGCAGTGAAGAGTAGCTCCTGCTCGACGCAACTAGACAAAGCCCTCACAAAAGCAACTAAGACCCAGCACAGTCAAAACTAAAATAAATAAATTTTTTTAAATGAGTGAATGAATTGCACCTCTTGCAGTAATTTAAGTTGGGGTAGAAGGAGCCGTTCACATTTAACAAGGCCTCCTTACACACCAGGCGCTAGACTAAGTGCTGCTCTAAGTGCATAGTTCAGGTGTTCCTTACAGCAACCCTGTAAGGTGCACCTTTTATGAGTCCATTTTATGGATGGGAACACTAAGGTCAGAGATAAGGAACTTACCCAGGTCACATGACTCAGAAGCAGGAAACTGGAAATTGAATGTTCAGAAAGTTCATCGCCTGAGCTCCTGACCTCCTCTCAGGGTGGCCCCCTCTTTGCCGCCCCTTACTCTGCTTTGCAGATGACAGGAATCACCAAAAGGAAGCCAGGGAGGGGATCCAATCTGCCCAGTGACGTCAAGATCTCCAACTTTGCGTTTACAATGTTTTGCCCTTTTTGCTTTGCTGACTCTCAAATCTGGAGGCGTTGCATCTTGAATGATAGACTGACCTCATCAGTATCTTTGCTGGGCTCAGGAATACTCTTAGAACAGTGCCTGGCATGTGGCTCAGTGAATATTTGCTGAATGAATGAACACTTATTCACTAATTTCCATACAGCTTTTGGACACAAGGTTCCATGATATATTGCTCTAGGAAGATATTTCTGACTAATATTTGTTGGGACGTTCAAGTAAAATTATAAATGACTATTATCCAACTACAAATAACTACATTCTATTTTAGAGAGATCGCAACTCGGGAATGGATAAGAGCAGAGATTCTGGATGGGGGAAATCAGTTTATGCAAATACCTTCAATGCCATATGAGAATCTCCCTTCATTTGAAAGAATGCATTAACAATTCTTACCCATTTTCTTTCACAGGAGCTATTTTACATTTCTGCTGCATTTGAGTTGAAAGCTCCTTCCAGACAATCTCCAGTATAAACATAACAGCCAAATTAAGGCTAGCGAAGAAGCAGTGGTTTGGATTTTTTTTTCCCCTTAGTAAGTGCCTGAGCAAATTGTAGGTCAGCCAGCCAGAGTGGCAAAGAGCCATCCCAATTGTAAATAAACACATGCACAGCCTGTGGTCACTCAGGATACATCCAAAACATCTCAGGCAATTCATTAGCGCTTCAAAAGGTGAAATTGGAAGGCAAGATTGAATGAGAATTATCACTGTATCCCCAGCACCTGAGGCATCAGCAACTAAATAAATGCTGACTTGATACAAGGTAGGTGCTAAAACAAATATATGCCAAATGAGTAAGTGAAGAATTGGGTTTGGTTTCCTAGAAATAGCTTCTATGGTGGCCAGTTTACCTGATGCTAATGAAGTGTAATACCTGTAGCAGATCATGAGGGCTCAATGCCTTTCATTATCAAGGCATAATATCTTGTTTAAAGTTCATGTCTTAGAATAATTAGGGAGAACCCTGAAAAAGTGCTTTTTAATGAACACGCACTGTTCCTGCTTGCTGGCATTCACGCCCTGTATTCAGATAATACTTCTCATTCTCTCTAGGGCAACTATCTCTATCTCATTCTCAGTCATTTGGTTTAGGTGGAGATGGCTCCCTGGCCAGCTCTAGGGACAAGCGTGTAAGCCAGGCCTGGACCAACGGAGCATAACATCCCCTGGCCAAGTCACTCAAGTCAATTTAGGCCAATTGGTGCCAATAAATCTCAATCCTGGAATTTTGTTGGAACTAGTTAGAGATAAGCTTTTCCCACTGGAGTTGCTTGGAAGGGAGAGTGAAGATGGAGTTTCGGACATAATCATACGAACAAAAGGGAAGGTACTGCCTAAAAATTAAGCCAGGAGGTAAGAAAAGGAAAGTGAAGCCACTCAGTCGTGTCCACCTCTTTGCTACTTCATGGACTGTAGCCTACCAGGCTCCTCCGCCCATGGGATTTTTCAGGCAAGGGTACTAGAGTGCATTGCCATTTCCTTCTCCAGGGGATCTTCCTGACCCAGGGATTGAACCTGGGTCTCCCACATTGCAGGCAGACGCTTTACCATCTGAGCCACCAGAAAAGCCAGTAGAGAATAAAACAAAACTAAAGGATGGAGAGAAGAAACCCAAGGCCCTGGATCCAAACATTCCTGAATGCATATCGCTTCTAGAGTTTTAATTAGCTGAGTCAATAAATGGTCTTTTTTTTGCTTAAGCTCATTTTATTTAAGGTGCTAATATGATCTACAAACACCACTCTTTTGAAGGGTAAGAATATTTCATCCACTACTTCAAATGTTTGATATTGGAAAATCAACATCTAGCAAGTCTCAATTTTGTAGTGCCTTGATAACTCCATCAATATAGGGAAAAGAAAAGCCTTAGGAACATAGAGTAGCCATCAACCCACACCTTTTCCAACATAATAATTTCTACTTTGCATTATGGATTAAGAGCTATAAATGTTTATCTTCTGTAATAAGAAGTAATTTCAATTCTGGGACTCTGACATAAAGAAATAATCTTAACATAGCATTAAGATAACATCACTAACTCAATGGACATAAACTTGAGTGAACTTCAGGAAATAGTGGAGGACAGGGAGGCCTGGTGTGCTGCAGTCCATGGGGTGGCAGAGAGTCAGGCATGACTTCGAGACTGAACAACAACAACATACTAATAGGATGATTTATAGTTTCAGAAAATCAGGAACAACCGAAGTCTCCAATATATGGAAGTAATATGGAAGATAAATTCTACAACAAAATGTTATAGTTATTAAAATTACATTTATTACAAGTTTTCAATGACACATTAACAGCATAATGTTAATTGGAAAAGAACAGGGAAAATTGTATATATTATACAATCACACTATATTTAAAAAAAAGTCAAGAATAGAAAAAATATGAAAAGAAGTGTCTCTAAATGCTAACGTTGGTTCTTTTTCAGTGGTGGGATTATGGACAGTGTTTTTCTTTCTTCTTATTTGTAAATAAGGATCTAAAGTTTCTATAATTAACAGTTATTTAGGGGATAAGATGTTATTACACTTTTAAAATAACTCTCCCTACCAGCTCCCTGACATAACTCAGCCAGCCTTGGCTTGGATACGGCAGGCCTGCCTCCTTCTGACCATGAAAACCAGTGAATGGACACAAAAGATCAGAGCTACAGCCACCAACCCCTCACATAATTAAGCTCTGGACATGAATCAGTCACCCATTCTATGAGCTTAAAATAATGCATTCAGAGTTCTTAACACTGATCTACGTTTATCTCTATGGGGACTCAGCAACAATAGCTGTTGTTGGGAGTATCATTTCATTATTAACCTTATTAGTAAGGAAAGTTCAAGGCAGAACCTTAAATGAATAGTCTTCAAAATGACACTTTTTAGGTACTGCTATTCTCCAGGGTCACAAATGGAGGTTGTCTAGGGCAGAATATTGAGATACCAACTCCCAGAGCTCTCACATTTTGAAAAAAACCTGTAGGCTGGGTACTGAAGGGACTGAAGCCAGAGTTTGATATTGTCCTTGCATCAAAGAATGACCAGGTAAACAGATTAGTCCAGAGTGGGAGATGCTAGGGGGCACATGGTGAAATACTGGGCGTGACCATGTCTGTTATAACACAGAAGGTGGTTCTGGAACGACAAACCTCACTGGGACCCTGGGCAAACATAGCTCTTCCTCTAAATGCCAAACTTCCTATCTCTCTGTGCCCATTGGAAAGCCATTTTAGTGCTGTTTCTTGATAAATGAATATAAGGCATATACTGAGCTCCATTGCTAGAATAGTGCACTGTATAGATATGAGAAGGCGATGGCACCCCACTCCAGTACTCTTGCCTGGAAAATCCCATGGATGGAGGAGCCTGGTGGGCTGCAGTCCACGGGGTCGCTAAGAGTCGGACACGACTGAGCGACATCACTTTCACTTTTCACTTTCATGTATTGGAGAAGGAAATGGCAACCCACTCCAGTGTTCTTGCCTGGAGAATCCCAGGGATGGGGGAGCCTGGTGGGCTGCCGTCTATGGGGTTGCACAGAGTTGGACACGACTGAAGCAACTTAGCAGCAGCAGCAGCATAGATATGAGAATTCTTGTGGAATTACCTGGGAAGGGCCTGTGAGCATAAAACAAAAGAAGCAAAATGAATATTTGTCCCTTAGAAGAAAGGTGCTGGGAAGGATTCCCTTCCTCACACATGCCTGGAACAAATGGACAAGCAGCAGTTTCTCTACAGAACTGTGGACTCAGCAGGGCTTGCTTCTCGATCTCCCCTCTTCCATCAGAAGCTGATATTAAGAATCACTGTCGCATCAACCTTAGAAATAACTGTACCACTGAGTCATGTCTTTACATTTGGTGTTTGAAGTGTCTGTAGCCGGCAAAGCTGGCTGATTTCAGAACTGATCATTAAACAAAGGCAACTGATTCTAGAACTGATCATCAGCGAACTGATCATTGAACACGTACATGAAGCAGCCTATGCAAAGGACTTCCCACACATCTAATCCTTTCAACAACCCTGTGAAATAACTATGATTAGCCTCTGGGGCACCAACCCCTCAAGCCTCCATTTTACAGATGAAGAAATTGAGGTTTAAAGAATTTAAACAAACTGCCTCAGGTTACACCGTGAAAACACGGTCCATCTAATCCCAGAGCCGTGCCCCTGACTATTTGCTCTCTAGAGAGGCATAGCCTGATCCTACTCTACTTGTCCATGCTCCAGAAATACAGCTTAAAACAAAACCACATTCCCACCAGCTGTGCAGGAGAGTTCCCTTTCTTCACATCCTCTCCAGCACTTACTGTTTGTAGATTTTTTGATGATGACCATTCTGACCTGGGCTTCCCAGGTGGTTCTAGTGGTAAAGAACCCGCCTGCCTATGCAGGAAATTTGAGACACTGGTTCGATCCCTGGGTCAGGAAGATCCCATGGAGAAGGAAATGGCAACCTACTCCAGTACTCTTGCCTGGAGAATCCCATGGACAGAGGAACCTGGCAGGCTACAGTCCATAGGGTTGCACAGAGTCGGATACGACTGAAGTGAATTAGCCCGCATTCTGACCCGAGTGAAGTGATACCTTATTGTAGTCTTAATTTGCATTTTTCTAATAATTTGTGCCCCCTTTTAAAAAACTATTTATGCTAATGCTTTCTAATTGTGGTATTGGAGAAGACTCTTGAGAGTCCCTTGGACAGCAAAGAGATCAAACCAGTCAATCCTAAAGGAAATCAACCCTGAATATTCAACCCTGGAAGGACTGATGCTGAAGCTGAAGCTCCAATACTTGATGTGAAGAGCCGACTCATTGGAAAAGACCCCAATGCTGGGAAAGATTGAAGGCAGGAGGAGAAGGAGATGACAGAGGACAAGATGGTTACACACATCACCAACTCAATGGACATGACTTTGAACAAACTCTGGGAGACAGTGCAGGACATGGAAGCATGGCATGCTGCATTCTATGGGGTCACAAAGAGTCAGCCACAACTTAATGGCTGAACCACAACAACAATAATTATTGACGTTGAGCATCGTTTCATATACCTCTTGCCATCTGTATGCTTTCCTTGGAGAAATGTCTATTTAAGTCTTCCATGCATTTTTTGATCATCATACAGCAGAAACTAACACAACATTGTAAAGCAGTTATACTCAAAAAAAAAAAAAAAAACTCAGAAATCATTCTGCAATGGGTATCACATCACTACATTGTACACTTTCATTATATGCAATTATATTTGTCAATTATTCCCCAATAAAGTTATAAAAAGAGGAAAAAACTAAATCTCAAGTTAAAAGGAAAACGCAGCTCCTACAGCTCTCCCTGGTCCATCCAATGTTCAAAACTTCTATTTGCAGTCCAGTTTCTTCATGAACAGCAAAAGGTTTCAGACCCTGGCAAAGGACCTTTAGATCCTAGCTGGCAGACAATGTTTGGGGGGACAGAGCAGCCCTGGGAGAACCTGAGAGGGCCATGCTGTGGGGTTCACCTACAATGGGACCAGCATTGGCACAGGGAGCTGGACAAGGAATGGTCTACCCCCCTGGAATCAGCGTCTTCCAGCAAGTCTGCCTTCCAGAAGACCCTTCCTAGACTCCAGTGTCCAACTCAATTTGAGAAGCAGCTTGTCTCTCTGGCGTCAGGTGCCCCAGGACACTAGGGAATTAGGGGAAAGAGGTGGGCACAGGCCTTCTGGACAGGCTCCTCTGACACCTTTCTTAGCATCTCGGCTCCCTTAAACAGGAGGAAGACAGAGGGGAGCCGGGCCCACACTGTGAGAGTGGAGCGTCCTGCTTTTAAAAACAAAACAAAACAAAACACTGTTCATCCTTTCCAGAGTTTGCTTCCTTCCATGGGACCCTGCGGTGTTTAAGGGGAGCAGTTGTGGTTGCGGGGGAGCCCTCATGGGGTCACAATTTTCTTCCTCCTAAATGCTCTGAAGGTGCACTTGGCTTTGAAGGGTTGGATTTTGTGGAGCTAGAAAGCAAAGAAGTGCCTCAGAAGCCTGGAGCAAACTCCCCCAGTGAAGCTTCTCAGAAAGGGTAATAATGTAAACATTCAGCCATTAGAGGGAAAAGCTTACCCTTTATGCCACCCTCCCCACCATTAACGACACTGGCAGCCATATTAAAATACAAGTCTGATTTGTGTTTAATGATCTTGAAAGGAAAGTAATTGCTTGAGTATTACCATTCGAGTGTTCTTAGAAGGGCAGATAATATTTACAATCGGATTGTCCTTTCCCAGGCAGCAGGCAGGCAGATCCCCGGGCCGATTTGAAGGTGAGGTTGGGAAGAAGTGACCTTAGCAATTGGCTTGAGGGTCTTGAAGCTCAGCGTGTATTTTTCTCTTTCTTCTTTTCAATGTAGAGAAACTTCTGGGTAATAACCCTACCCCTTTCCTTCAGAGAAGGGAATGCAGTGAGAAGCAATTTTATGGGACAAGTTAGACTGCAACCCAATCGTTCCTCAGGAAAATAGCAGAAGGCATGGTGTTGAGTCAGTATTTCAGGAGTCTGGGGAGGGCAGGCTATGTCATTCCTGAGTGAAACCAAATAAAAAAACCAGGATAAGGGAGAAATCAAACAAAGTCGTAGCCCAAACAGATGGATACAAGTGTAAGCCAGATTGGGTAGTGATGTCAGTTTTCTTATCCCCAAGCATCTCCCGGACTGGAGCATCAATTTTCAGATTTACGAAGCCAGTTTTGCTGTTACAGGAAACACACAGCTGAATGCAAGGAGGCTGGGTAATGGCACGTACTATTGACCACCCAAACTATGGAGACAAACAGTTCCCGGTTCAAATCCCAGCTTGGTCACCTCATGGCTGTACCACCTTGAGAGAAAGCAATTCAACTTTTCTGAGCTTCAATGCCCTCATCTGAAAAATAGGAATGATAACTGGGCCTATTGTATAGGGCAATCATAAGAATCCAAAGAGATTCTGGAATAAAGGGCTTTGTATAGGACCAGACAAACAGTAATTGCACAATGGATGTCCTTGATTGTTATTAACATTATCGGTGTTTTGATACTCTCGTGTTTTGTACTCTCAACATTAGTAGTACCTTGGCCTTTTGATCGCTTGTTCAGTTTTTGGTACTCTTGCAGCCAGGAGGATAGAAACCATGGCAATTTTTGCCCATTTTACAGATGAAGAACTGGTTGAAAACTTTGCCAAGGCCACAATCCCTCAGGCAGACCTCAAACAGGAATGGGTTGGGTTTGGTCTTATTCGGCATTCCCTCTCCCAGACCACAGAGTCTTCCATCACCACCTGTCATTTATGGACAAATCTGGCCCACACATCTTCTATTTGAGCTAAAAATCTGGGCTGAGGGGGCCACAGATTGTGAACCACCATAGTGAGAACAGAAAGACCATTTTCTTCTGAATCTGGACAATAACACAGTATGGCAAAGGAAAACCATCTCATTCAACCGCAGATCACAGGGTGCTGGCCCTAAGCAAGAGGCTAAAGATAGCAGGAGCACTATTGTTAACATCCTTATGTGCACCGTTTATAATCTGTGTGCTGTCTCCAGTTCCCTTTTCTTGGCTTCTTCTCTATGGCCACTTCCCTGCCTCACAGAATAGAGTTAACACTTTCCTGGGGAGAGATTGGTCCTTTTCACTAAATGATTGAAAATTATGAATGCCTCTCTCTCTCACCAAACTTTCTAAAAACTGAAGATCCCTGAGTAATTTATTCTCAAATTTAATACTATAATCTGTGGGTCATGGCAGCTTCACATTATATCTGGAACATTTCTTTTTTCTATAACCATTCCTAACCCTAGACACTTAGCATGAACATGAGTCATAGAATTTTATTGCCAAAGCAGACCTTGGGAATCATTAAACCCCATCTGGTCATTTTCTAGATAAGGAAACCGGCCCAGAGAGGTTAACTGATTTGCCAGAGACACACAGCTGTTAGGAGCTGGGCCAGGATTTCTGACTTGGGGTTCTGGTTTCTTAATGAACATAAGTGATAACAGAGTATAGTTATATTGTTAGGGATTTGACCCAGCATGTATGTGTGTGTGTGTGTGTGTGTGTGTGTGTGTGTGTATGTAGAACATAGTTGGCCCTTCCACAGGGACTTAGGTGATGTGGAGTGGGATGTTGGGTTGTTATTCAGTCACTAAGCCACATCCAACTCTGCAACCCCATGGGCTGAAGCATGCCAGGCTTCCCTATCCTTCACTGTCACCCAAAGTTTCAAATTCATGTACATTGAGTCAATGATGCCATCCAACCATCTCATCCTCTGCCACCTTCTTCTCCTTTTGCCTTCAATCTTTCCCAGCATCAGGGTCTTTTCCAATGAGTCAGTTCTTTGCATCAGGTGACCAAAGTATTGGAGCTTCAGCTTTAGCATTAATCCTTCCAAAGAATATTCAGGGTTGATTTCCTTTAGGATTGATGGTTTGATCTCCTTGCTGTCCAAGGGACTCTCAAAAGTCTTCTCCAGCACCAGTTCAAAAACATCAGTTCTTCAGCATGCAGCCATCTGTAACACATGATTAACCCTTTAAAGCATTGATTACAAAATAAGACACAAGCGATCATATGTGATAAAGTTTGTTTCTGAGCCAAGATAATAAAGATGGCTGGTTAACCTGAGAGATTTGTATGTACCAAGTGAATATATAGTGGTCATGTATGGATGTGAGAGTTGGACTGTGAAGAAAGCTGAGCGCTGAAGAATTGATGCTTTTGAACTGTGGTGTTGGAGAAGACTCCTGAGAGTCCCTTGGACTGCAAGGAGATCAAACCAGTCCATTCTAAAGGACATCAGTCCTGGGTGTTCTTTGGAAGGAATGATGCTAAAGCTGAAACTCCAGTACTTTGGCCACCTCATGCGAAGAGTTGACTCATTGGAAAAGACTCTGATGCTGAGAGGGATTGGGGGCAGGAGGAGAAGGGGACAACAGAGGATGATATGGCTGGATGGCATCACCAACTCAAATGACGTGAGTTTGGGTGAACTCCGGGAGTTGGTGATGGACAGGGAGGCCTGGCGTGCTGCAATTCATGAGGTCACTCAGATACAACTGAGTGACTGAACTGAACTGAAGTGAATATATATGTGAACAGCTCACATCAAGAAACTGTTACCATCTTTTCTCCACAAACAGAAGCAATGACATTCAGCAACCACAGAAACTTGAGAGCCACACACCTGGCATTTGGTGGAAACTCAGCAGCAGTTCAAGCAGTGTGGCTGTGCGATCTAGATTCTTGGCCACTCTGCTCTGGGGCCCCTGTTGCTTTAACGCAGCAGACGTGTCCAGCCAGCGACCCCGGCCCCTGTAGGCTCCCTTCAGGCCTCCACTCTTGAAGTGGATGAGTGAAGAGTGGCTCCCATTCAGTGACTTTAGAAAGGAAGACCTTTCTAAAGGAAGACCCGCCCTCAGAAAACCACTCTGGACAAGCTCCAGAGGAGGCCTGTGTTTGCCTTAACAAAAATAAATGTTTGTTTCCTGAAAACAAGTGCCAGTGGCTCTCACAGAAGGCGGAGGGAGGCAGACCAAACTGCAAGAGGCCAGCTAGGGTCACTTCTGACCTCACGGCTCCACTCAGAGTTGGGAGTGAAAAAAGCTAATGCACTTGATTATCAATGGACTGCTTCAGTCCCTCTCGAAATAAGCCACGTGTGAGAAAGTGGGTCAAAGTTCATGTGAGAAGGAAGTACTCAACATACCTCCTTGGGCTTGGGGGTGTTTCTTTGCTCTATAATGTGACATTCAGCCTAGGTACAAATGACATGCATGGATAACGCCAATTCAAGGCCTCAATTATTTTCCTTGCTAATAAATGGACATTTTATACACAGAGCCCGATGGAGGATCCACCCTGGGGGTGTCCGAGTTACTTGGCCTGAGGCCCAAGCATAAATTTGGAACTGTTTGTCCTGCTGCCACCAAGAAGAACATTCTCACCTGCTGTTGGGCACAGAAGAAGGGACGGCATGAGCCGCTCTGGGTTATTGTTGGACACGAGGCGGCTCGGCTCCTGGTCAAGACAAATGTGGTTCTTTAACGTCTCTGAGGGTTGAGGCAAGTCCTGAGAAACAGTGACAAGACCATAATAGGTCCTTTATGAGTGTTTCTCTTCTCAAATGACATTGAGCCCGATGTCCGCGGGAACTGACTTCAGAGGTGCCCTCTGAGAAGCGGCCCACGGCTGCAGAGTGGCAGTGCTATAAATGGATGCTGTGCAGCTGTGAGGGGAGCTATTTTGGGATCCCAGGGGGTCTCATTTGTACTTCAGGTTAGGAAGCTTCCAAGTGAAGCCTTTTTATGGGTGGCGGGGTAATACCAGGCCAGACTGAGCCCTCCCGCCTCCCTGCCCCACCCCGTCCTTCTTTCTTCGCGGACCTCACTGGCGCAGGGTGCGAGAGCTCTGGGGGAACAGACGAGAAACAAGGAGGAGAGGAGGGAGTAAGTTGTCTCCCAGGCTGAAGTGTTTGGGGAAGTTGCCTCCTGTGTAGATAAGACTGTCTGACCTTTGGAGGTCGAACCTGGCTAACAGAGATGCCAAGGCCTCCGGCTCTTGTTCCCTTTTGTGTCCACCTCAGCGACTTTGAAACGGGAAGTAATCCGGGAGCTGAGGTGATAGCATAAGGTATTAGACTCATCCTCACAGCTCAGCTCCAGCCTGTTCTGAGGGCTAAAGAAGCTGCTTCCTCCTCCCTCAGGGCCCAAGTGCCCCAGCTTAAGCTGATGTGGCCTAGAGCCCGGGGTGCAGCACAGCTCTGAAAAGAAAGAGGCAGCTCTTCTTTCCCTCTCCATTTACGTGGCTTGGAATCACCTCATGGTCAGGTTAGGTTAGAAGAAATGGCAGGTGAAAAGTTATTGTCGTTCAGTCGTTAAGTCGTGTCTGACTTTTTGCAACCCCATGGACCGTAGCTCACCAGGCTCCTCCATCCATGGGATTTCCCAGGCAAGAAAACTGGAGTGGGTTGCCATTTCCTTCTCCAGGGGATCTTCCCAACAGCCCGTGTTTACTGGATCCCAGTGATGGCTGCCGTCTGGAAGAGAGCACAGATCTAGAGGATCAGCTTCCTCTGCTAAAGTGTGAGCTCTAGAGCGCACAGACTTAGGTTGGAATGCTGCATCACTGCATCCTAGTCGTGTGGCCTTTGGCAAGTCTTTTCATCTCTCAGGGAGCCAGGCCCTCACAAAATGGGAACGATGATCCCATCTATCTCATGGAGTTGATGAGAATTAAATATAGGAAAACACTTAGCACCAAGCATGCATGCACATGGTCAGTGCTCCCAAAATATAATGTATTACATTTTTGTGATGAATCTATTGGATCCATTCTTAGTGATGGATGGAGAGAGAGAAGTGATGATGAGTACTCTTGAGGCTTGGAGCTGAGTAAGGACCTTAGTTCAGACTTACTTTGTCATTGTTGAAGGACCCTCCTGAGCCAAGAAAAAGGACAGTGACAAGATGGGAAGAAAGGGTCAAGGAAGTAATCAAACTTCCTCTGCCCTCTGCTTGGGCCTCAGGCTGGCGTAGCTGGTTGAACTATGAGGAACTCCTGGTACTGAGAGCCCGGAAGGCCGGGTGTGGCAGAAAGATAGATATCCATACCCTTGCCTGTGCTCAGGTTGTAACTTCTGAACAAAATGAATTATTTCATGAAGCAAGCACTTTTTGAACTCCTTATGTGCACTAGAAGGTGAGAGAGATATAATCAATCAACAAAATAGACAAATATTCCTCACTTCCTATGAGGTATGAAGACAGCAGATTTGCAGAGCAGGAAGACTGGGTTGGAGGTAGCAGTGGAAGCGCTGAGAAGTCAGATTCTGAATATATTTTGAAGGTAGAACCAACAGGATGTTTTGATGAATTGGATGTCAGGGGAAAGGAGCCAAGGATGATTCCAGAGAGTGAGGGAGGATGGAAGCACCGTTTACTGAAGTGGAAAAGACTTGGGTGGAGTGAGTAAAAAGGGGAGGAAGTAAAGGGTGAGGAACCTAGTCTGGGACCTCTGAGAGTCTGTGAGATGGACTGCTGTCCAGCAGGTCATGGGATAGATTAGTCTAGGGTTCAAGGGCAAGATTCAGGCTAGAGAGGTATATTCCAGAGTCGGCAGCATGCAGGCACTATAGAAAGCCCCAAGAAGGATATGACTCCCCAGGTCTCCCACACCACCTCTAGCACTTTGAAGCAATGCAAAAACCATTTTGCAGATCAAATTTTTGTTTCTGGGCAAAATAAATCAGAATGCTCATCCTCCAAAGCCTACCACAAATCTTAATTTTTCATGAAGTCTTTCCTAATTATTGCAGTCCCTCTGGGACTCTCTTAATTTATATAATTGTCTGCCTCACTGATTCATCAATTAATAACTATCTATGGAGCAAATTCTGTGTACATGCGCAGTGCTGGGTGCCACGGGGGATGTGAAATAAGAGCACCTGGCTTCTACACTTGAAAAGCTGAGCAAACAGAACCAGTGTTACCCAAAGTACTGAGAATATCAGATTCTTTGAGTCAGTGACACAGATGAAACACCTCTTGAGTTGAGTCTTAAACAGGCAGCTTCTAGGACTTCCCATGTGGTCCAGTGGTTAAGAATCTACCTGCCAATGTAGGGGACATGGGTTCTATCCCTGGTCAGGGAAGATTCCACATGCTGTAAGGTGACTAAGCCCATGCATCACAATTGCTGAGCCCATGCTCTCCAGTAAGAGAATCCACTGCAACAAAAAACCTGTGCACAGCAACTAGAGAAAGTCTGCTCACAGCAACAAAGACACCGCACGATCAAAAATACATAGATAAATAATTTGTTTAAAGAAAGGCAGCTTCTGGGGTCACAGTTTTTATAAATCTGAATAGACACTCTCTTTCCTAAAAGTCTTTTAGTTCTAAAGATCTGTGTTTCTATGAATCTAGAAAAACTGGATTTTTCTCTAGAGAGTGGGAAGAAAGGAGTAGGATAGGGGACATTAGAAGTGATAAAGTAGAAAAAGAAAACAAGAGCAAGGTCTTAGAGGTAGGAGTGAACCTGAGGTTGGAGAGGAGGTGGTGAAAGATAAGGTCCTCAGCAGATTAGAAATCTGACGATAAGGGAATATCAGAAACCAGCTTGAGTTCGATGTCATAGGTGATATGGCATGGTTGATGGTTGTTATAGGGATAGAAGGAAAGAAGGGGGTGGGCAAAAAGTAGGGGCAACTTGTTACTATCCAGGCATGCGGCAACAAAGACTTGACTGAAAGAGCCGTTCAGAGATGAAGACTAACTGCAGAATGGGAGACCTTTCAAAGGAAAGAAAGAACAGTGTGGTCACAGAGGAGACAGCTACTGAACAGCAATACAATATGCCAGTCTGCCAGAAGCTCAGTTGACTTTCACAACCCTTTTATAAAATAACTATTCCCATTTTACAGACTAGAAAACAAACTTGACAAAAGTCCTACATACAGCTAATGAATGGCATTTATTTTTATGCACTTAAAAATTCTGGAAGGGTACCTTCCCAATTGTTATCTTCCTGCTTTATAGAGCTGCATATTATTTCAAACTTTCAACAAATATCTATTATTCCTCTAATCAGTACAGAATAGTATTTCCATTTTGAGGGCAGGAGGAAAGGGTAGGGGAAGTTAGGCAGTCCCCAAGGTGACGTAGAAATGAAGAACCTCGGGGCTTCCTCGTAGAATAGCCAGCCTCCACTGTGATGCTGCCCTGAGCCAGGAGGGAAGAGACAAACTATGGGCAGCTCCTAGGGCTTAAAATCATGGGGGACAAGACAAAACAGAGATGGGCAAGCGCGTAATGTATTTGAAAGAGATTTCCATCTAAGATTGCTAAAATAATAGAAAAGTTTTCATGCTTAAAGGGATAAACCTCCTTAATCTGTCACATACTCTTAATCCTTAGATGAGATGTCTCTGTTCTTGGAAAGTGAACACGCCTTCCCTATATGTTGACTTTTCAGGCCTCAGACGAGGCACAGTCATGATTAAGTCTGTAATGCCAACATAAGTTAAAAAAAAAAAAAACACATAGGAATCTAGAATCCAGATTAACTCCTAGGTCATAAGTTTGTTCTCATCATAACAACCTTCTGAAAAAATGTATGAGGTAAAACCCACTGATGAGGGGAAAACTAATTCTGTAAAGGGCTGATCCATTCGATTGAACTCTGCTTTAAAAAAACGCATCTCAGATCAATATTGTGTTATTTGTGTATATTCAGTCTGGTAATAGGACTTCCCTGGTAGCTCAGGCGGTAAAGCGTCTGTCTACAATGCAGGAGACCCAGATTAAATCCCTGGGTCGGGAAGATTCCCCTGGAGAAGGAAATGGCAATCCACTCCAGTACTGTTGCCTGGAAAATCCCATGGACAAAGGAGCCTGGTAGGCTACAGTCCATGGGGTTGCAAAGAGTCGGACACGACTGAGTGATACTGAGTCTGGTATTAGCAGACATGTCAGATATATCAGAGGAGGCTACTTCATTTTAAAAATACATTTTAATTACTGTGCTATATTTCTAAAAATGTCATGCTGCTGCTGCTGCTAAGTCGCTTCAGTCATGTCCGACTCTGTGCGACCACAGAGACAGCAGCCCACCAGGCGCCCCCATCCCTGGGATTCTTCAGGCAAGAACACTGGAGTGGGTTGCCATTTCCTTCTCCAATGCATGAAAGTGAAAAGTGAAAGTGACGTCGCTCAGTTGTGTCCGACTCTTAGCGACCCCATGGACTGCAGCCTACCAGGCTCCTCCGTCCAAGGGAATTAATCTTTTATAGGAAGCAGAGAGGTTAGACCAGACTCCCAGGGAAAGCAGGTGGTCTGTAAGAGAGTAATGAGGTGACATAAGGCCAATCCTTTCAAGAAAGAGAGAGAAAGAGGGAGAGAAAGAGGGAGAGAGGAAGGAGGGAAGGAAGAAAGGAAAGAGAATCTATGAAAGCTTGTGTGCTTAGTCACTTAGCCATGACCCGTTGGACAATAGCCTGGCAGGTTCCCCTGTCCATGGGATTTTTCAGGCAAGAATACTGGAGTGGGTTGCCATTTCCTTCTCCAGGGAAATCTTGCCAACCAAGGGATTGAACCCGTGTCTCATGGGTCTCCTACCTTGCAGGTGAATTCTTTACCCGCTGAGCCATCAGAGAAGCTTGCATTTCATATATTTCCTCGTAAAGAATTTTTAGTTTCAGCAGGTGCATGAAAATGTAATTCAAATCAACCAACAATTAATTTCTGAGCACCTACTGCATTCCAGGATCACAAAAATGAAGAAATATGTAACTGATTGTAATGCAGTATGGTAAATTCTATCTACGTACACACACGTACATACATACATGCAAAGCACAGTGGGATGAAAGGTGGGGAGGCCCTTCATTCTTCAGTGGGTCAAAACTAGGAGATCAAGGAAAACTACCAAGAAATCCTGTGGGCCGAAGATTTCCTAGTCTATCAGTGATCAATTTAGCCTTCACTTGCATCTTGCTGCCTGTAGGTCTCTTGAGAGTCAAGAAATTAGTTCCGCTATTCCTAACTTTGCTTTAAGAACTCTTCTTGCTATTTTTAGCTTTCAAACAAAATCTGGGAGGAAAACTATGGAAATTCTGGATCTTAAAAACAGATTGAACAATTAAAAAAAAAACAGATTGAAGCATTTTTCTCAGTAGTTTGACAAATTTTAAAATTTTCAGTTTAAGAGAAAAGAGGCAAAATTTAAAAATGCTTCTTCCTTCCAACAGGAAGCTAATGTTACTTGGTAGAGATGGCAAGGAAAGAAATAACAAATCCCACCCTACCCTAAACCCTACTCCTTCCCCCTGCTCCCCAGCTAAAGAAATACTGTTATCCCATCAAGTGTAGGATTCAGTGAGAAAAAGGGATGCAGGAGTCAGGTTCTCTCTGCTTATGACCAAATCCAACTACTTCTCTTGAGCTCCAACCCCACCTCAAGGCAGTTGGCAAAGTAATGAAGATATAACAAATTGACTGATAACCTCGCAATTCACCTACAATTCAAACCTGAGTCCACATTCTGACACACTGAAAATTAGACTGCTCCTAGGTTTGTTGTGTTGGTCTTAAAGATCAGCCCACATTGGGATTTCCCTGATGGTCCAATGGCTGAGACTCCATGCTCCCAATGCAGGGGGCCCCGGTTCAATCTCTGGTCAGGGAACTCTATCCCACAAGCTGTAACTAAAGAGTTTGCACGTCACAAGTAAGGCCTGATGCAATCAAATAAATAAATACTTAAAAAAAAAAAAAAAAAAAAAGACTAGTCCACATTGTCTGAGGTGACCAGATTGCTCCCTGACCATATGATAATGACCCAGATGATGAGGGTAACTCCTTGTTTTCATTGAAAAGTCTGGCAAGTTCATCAGTGTCCCATGACATGTCAATATGACCAACGGAGTCTTCCTTGCCACCTTTGGCTACTTTCAAAATTGCAAATCATCAGACCCCTGGATTGAGACACCTTCAGCCTTTCCCAGTGAACATCTAATGACTTCCCTAGTACTATCTGACTGCTGGTCTTTCCATCCCATTAAGCTGCCCCTCCGTTTAGATAACATTTGTCCTTATTTGACCAGAGAGAGAGAGAACGATTAAAATGCAATAAGACAAAACCTTAGAAGACTTGACCTTTTTTGGTGACCTCTTAGTTATCAAGGTTTCCTCTGTCTCTAATAAAGGGGCAATGTGTCTCTTTATCAGCTCCACATGTATGGTTTACCTAAAGGACAGTCTTCTATTGTCTGTATGTGTCTAATAACTGGGCCTCTTCCTTGGGCTATGATACAAAGCAAATTGTTTCAAGAAGGACAGATTCCACCAAAATGGTGGATACAAAGCATCATTGTGTGGCTAAATCAATGCAGGCTTATATTCCTGGAAGTAATCTCTTTAGAGTTTTTCTCTCCGCTCTTGACTGATTTTTTTCTCACATCTTTCAGATTACTGTGCTTCACAGCCCATGCTCTCCCTCCCCCAGGAAACCTTTGCTGGTTGTTCCACCCACAGAGGAAAGGTATACCTAGGCGGCTCACAAAGATTAGACCACTATCAACGCAGTGGCTTCCAAGGGGACCTGCCAGGCCTCAAGCACTCATTAGTGGTGAATCCAGCATCTTAGTGATTTGGGAGTCAGATGATAGTGAGCTATCAACCAAGAAGTCTCTCTAGGGCCAACCTGCTATAGTGGGGCTCAGAGAAAGGGCCCGATTCCTAAGAACAGAGGTGGCAAGAACAAATCAAGACAGTGGGAACCAAAACAAAAATGCATTCCTGGGCATAGATGCTCATGAGGGTGAAGAGAACTACACTCTATAGAGGAACTAAAGCCATGAGATTGTCATATGATATGCACCCTGACTTCAGTTAGCATAAGTGATTATTTATGAACAATACAAGAGTCCAAAAACCAGCCATAGTGCTAAAGAAAGCCAGTAGATAAAAACCTGGGCCTTGGAGTCTGGGTTCAGACCTTGTCCCTAACCCTTACTATGTTCATTGCAGCATTATTTACAATAGCCAGGACATGGAAACAACCCAAATGTCCATCAACAGAGGAATGAATAAAGAAGATGTGGTACATATAGGAAATGGAATATTATTTAGCCATTAAAAAGGTAAGAAACAGTGCCATTTGCAGAGACATGGAGAGATCTAGAGACTGTCATATAGAGTAAAGTATGCCAGAAAGAGAAAAACAAATATCATATATTAATGCATATATATGGATTCTAGGAAAATGGTATAAATGATCTTATTTGCAAAGCAGAAATGGAGACACAGATATAGAGGACAAATGTGTGGGGATCAAGGGAGGATGAGAGTGGGATGACTTGGGAGACTGGGATGAACATATATACACTACTATGTATAAAATAGGTAACTAATGAGAACCTTCTGTATAGCACAGCGAACACTACTGAGTACTCTGTGGTGACCTAAATGGGAAGGAAATCAAAAACAGAGAGGATATGTATAACTAACTCACTTTGCTGTACAGCAGAAACTAACACAACATTGTAAAGCAATTATACACCAATAAAAATTAATAAAAATTTTTTCTCTGTCCCTTTATAGAAAAAAATTTTCCTACCCTTGTGTTACATTAAAACCTTTAATAAATTCTGTAATTAATTGTATTGAGGTCATGTAAAAAATGCCCTTATTCTTAGAAATTTAAAGTTTTTAGGGGTAAAGTGGAATTGGGTCTTCAGTTTGCTCTTAAAGGTTCAGGGAAAGAAATCATATAAGGACAGGGTAGGGTAGGGGAGAGAAGGGTGGTAAAGTAAACGAGGCAAAATATCAACAATTGGTGACTCTGGGTAAAGAATATGCTGTCGGGAGTTCTATGGATATTTTTGCAACTTTTCTAGATATTGAACTTTTTCTCAAAATAAATAGAGTTTTTAAAAATAACCTGGGCTTTGCCAAAAATAATGCCCATGATATCCTCTTTTTTCCATATGCTCCATAATATCCCCATCGCACTTCCCTCGCTCCTCTCTGTGAGGACTCTGTCTGCCTCTATCTGTGCTTGCCCCGGGGCTTTCCACTTCCTCTAATCCACACGTGGTATGCCCTGGCTCACAGCCCCTGTGTCCTGTGGGACTGACATCCTGCCCCATGTTATCGTCTCCTTGGCTAGTTGAATAGCTTCCGGATTGACGTTCAATCTGAAAAATTCCCATATTGAACAGAAATATGGATTCTGTGAAGCATCCTATATGTTACAACTGAGTGTTATTCCTAACTGCTGTGGCTCAGGGGTGTTTCTATTTTAAAAACTTTGCCTCCACTGTCATGGAGGCCACGAACTGACCCAGCGAAAAACTCATTAAAACCACAGCACCTCCACCCTCTTCATCAATACCTCCAGACTCCCTCAGCCGCTTTCCTTTCCTGTGTCTGGTTGAGGAAGCTTGAGGGAAGGTAGTTGATATCTTTCTTCTCTACAGGGTCTCAGTAGGAACAGTTTCATCTTAAGTGGTGGGCTTTTGAAAGCTCCTATGGCTTGAGATGTTCTTGTATGGAGTGGAAAAGGTGGTTTATTACTCTTGAATTGCACTTGTCATAGTATTCTCTCTACATACCTGGAGCTACTCTCCTCTCCTTGACTGATTTGGATAGGACTGGCCTGAAACCTTAAAGAGAAGGCAGAGAAAGACTCTCACTTTCCCCTTCTTATATATTATCTCATGTCATCCACAGAGCGACCCAGTGAGGGCAGTGGGACAAACACAGTTATTTCCATTGACAAGGTCAGAATTCTGAAGTTTGGAGAAGTGAACCAACCACTAAGCCAGGTCCCATGGTTAGAAGTGATGGCACCAGGAAGAGACAAAAGGTAAAGAGAAGCCATGTGGTGTCATCAGGAGAACCAGAGGATGAGAGGCAAACGCTGTGGTAGTAACCTTTGTTCTGGGGCTCTTTACGCTAAACCTGTTTCCTCATCTGCAAAAATAGGGTAACAAAATCTACTTCCAGGATTCCTTATATGGAAGGATGAATGACTACCTCACGCAGCATCTGGCAGACCTAACACACATCATTGCCCACCTGCCTCTAGCTACAGGCACCTCCCTTCCTCTGAGATATGACTCAAAGTCCTCTTGGGCCAGCTCGCTGAAGCCAGTTGAGTTAGCTCATATGATTTTTCATGTTGGAAACACCCAGATGACAAATGGCATCAGGAGAAGGTTTACTGACAGATAAAAGGCAGGGCTCATGAGGACTGAATTTGCTAAACATGACTTGTGAAATATGTGCTAATAAACTGAGGGCAGCCTCTTGACTTCTTTATGATGTTTTTAGGGTAGCCTTGGGTATTATTTACATTCTCTACATACTCTAAACGTTCCTTACGTTAAAGAGCTGACATCCAGGTCCCAGATAAAGGCCTAATGAATGGGATAAATCAGGCTCGTTTTTAAGAATGACAGGAGGTAGCGTCTTAATTTTTTTATTATTAGACTGGTACAGCATTATATATTCAGACTTCATCAACATGTCCATGTGCATTATAAATGAACAACGCCCACCAAGATGGGCTCTTTTACTATTTGTCTTGTTCGGTAGCTCAGTCGTGTCTGACTCTTTGCAACCTCATGGACAGTAGCATGCCGGGCTTCCCTGTCCTTCACTATCTCCTGGAGATTGCTCAAACTCATGTCCACCGATCCAGGGATGCCAGAGTCCTGGAGACTGGACCCCGATGAATGAGCTGGCTGGCTGGAGCCCCCAGTCGTCTGTCCTAAAGCAGATGCCACACCAGTTCTCCCTGCCCCGAACTCAGACACGCTTTGGGAAATGCCTACATCTGCTCAGGAGGTTTTTGCCACTAGCGCAGCAGACAGTACCAGATCTCAGGTCCACATGCTCTTCGAGCTTGCTGGACTCTGCTCGCCCAGACGCAGCCAAGGGTGTCCCTTGAACGTCCAGTCAACCATGGTCCGTGGAGGACTCTGGTCACCTGGGAGGTCAGTGGGCCAGACCTCCCGCAGCCAGTCTATTTATCAGAGACGCAGTCCAAGGTCACACAGGAGAATCTTGTGTATGTGTCAAGCACATCCTCAGAATGGCCACTTCCCTCACACCAAAAGGCCAAAGTCTCACCCTGGCAGGTCACAGAGGCCATTTTTAAAAGTTAAAAATGAACCCGAGTGAAGGACTCATTGTTCTGGGACACTCCCCAGCCTGAGGTCAGAACTGACTATTTGGGGGTGGTGGTGGGGGGGGATGGGCAGGCAGCGAAAGTGGCCTGAACTTTGTGTCTCTAGAGCTGACAGGGGACGCGTTCCCCTGCCTCACCTCCCCACCTACCCATTTGGTTCCCTTTCCAGCCGCATCATCTCTCTTCTCAGCTCTCTGGTAATTTTCTCAAGAGAATTGGGGGTGGGGAGGGGCAAAGAGGACGGGACACGTCTCAGCCGTTGTGTGGGAGGCACATTTGGAGATGGGAAAATGTCTCCCAGTGGCCATGAGTTTGAGCAGACCCCAGGAGACAGTGAAAGACAGTGAAGGCTGGCGTGCTACAGTCCGTGGGATCCCAAAGAGTCAGACATGACTGAGCGACTGAACAACAACAACAAAAGCCTCTTGCCTCATTAGAGGTCCAGGCACCAGAGGTTAGGGGCAAGACAGGCCACTGTGGGGACCACCCGCTCATTACCCACTCCCACATCTGTGAGGACACAGGCCCCAGAGGCTGATGGGAGGCTGCGGTCAGATGACTGTGAAACAGAAAAGTCAGCCTTGGTGAACTTCCTAGGAGCCTGACTCTTATGAAGGTTCTGACTCCAAATTGGCCTTTGAGTACCCTGGATGACTTCCAGACAAAATCATTTTAAAAAAGGAAGTGTACCCTCCTACAGTACCCAAAGTCTTTGAGTAAGAATGAAAAGATCCCGCTCTCCTAATAAGCAAGGGTGCTCAAAAACCCAACTGGTCTTGGACCATCTGTATTCAGGTAGGTAAGAATTGCCATCCCTATTTCAGAGAGCTCAGAAAGGTTAATAAACTTCCCCCCAGGTCACACAGTTAGAAGTGCCAGAGATTTGCGAGGAAAGAATGAAGTAGGGTGTATGTCCTCTAGCTCAGAGTTGCCCTGATTGGAAGACTCTCTTATCCTTGCGTGCTGTGGGCAGGCAGCTTTGGAAAGGAAGATTCTCTGAGTCCAAGTTTGTAGGCAGCCTTCACATGCCTCCTGAGACCGCCTGAGCTGCAGAGAGGCAAAAACAGTGCTACCCCTCACGTCCGCCAGGACAAAGATTGGGGTGGAGGAAGCTTGGGGTGCAGTGTCTTACTTGCCCTGGACGTGGGCGGGGCCTAGAGGGCACCTCTGTCCATGTGTCTGGTGAGGGGCCTAGGATATTCCTCTCCCCATAACCCTGGGGACCATGGACACGGGGACAGACATGCCCTCTGTCTGTCCAGAGGATGTGCAGCCCCGTGTAATTACACCTTTTTCAAGCTGGGTAGAATGGGATTGTTGGAAAAGCCCCATTGATTGTGGGCTCTCGAATCGCTGGGCTCCAACTGGGACAGCTGATAATGATAATGATCTTGCATTTATACAGATCTTTTCATCCAGATGGATCCATAGAGCTCAGCAGAATTTACAACTGATTGTACAAGCGCAGAGCCAAACTCTGCCCTCTGCGAGGTGCTGCCAGCTTCCACAGAGGTCACCATACTGCTGGGGGTCTCGGTTGACATTGTCCCTCCAGCAAGGAGCATGTTCCGGGTCCGTGCACTTGAGCTAGAGAGGGAATTTGCAAATCACGATAGCCCCATATCAAAACAGGCTGCACGGGGCAGCTGGCGAGCTGGGGCCATGGGGAGTCGCACCTGCACTAAGGAGAGCAGAATTTGACTTTTTGCTGAGTACAGAACCCCATCCCTGCACACCCAGCAAGAGAAGCAGGGGGACACCAAAAGTTGGGGAGACACCAGGGTCCCTAAGAACTACTCACAGTGTCTCCAGGTCAGCTTTTCCCTACGTGTGTTTCGCAGAACATTAGTCCTTCCTATAGGATGTTCTTCAAACCAAAATAAATTTTGGAGTCAACTAAGTTTGGGAAAAGCAGCAACTGGATCCCCCCCTGGAGAGTCATGACTCACAGGAGAGTGTTAAAGGTTCTGAGAAGTCCTGAAGTCAAGAAACCTGCTTAACCTTAGCTGGGTGTATGATCGGACCGCAGTGACACTTCTTTCCTCTGCAGCATTCCACAAAATGTGGTACACACTTTGGCCTAGTCTGCTGTCAATTTAGACCCGTCTGCAGTAAGGTTTTCCGTCTTCATGTTTTTCAATTAAAAAAATGAATATATTTGGCTTAGACCTTATCATCAAAGAGCCGGACAATTGTTATACACCATCTTATTCAATCTCTGTAGTAACCATGGGGAAAGTGAGACCCGGGGAGGGATGTCACATGCCAGACCGACACAGCAACTTGGTGACAAAGCTCAGTCTGATCCCCTGATCCATTATACCTAATGTGACTATGAATGTTGTGACCTATTTTTAAAACAAAAATATACACATGATGTACAGCAAAGAAATTCTGTGTAACCCCTGCTTGTTTCCTGGATTCCTTGGTGTCTTCTGCTTTTTTCAGGTCAGAGGTTTTCTGTGTGGGTTTTCTGTGTCACAGACCCATCATTTTGGGCCTGTGATTTTTGTGTGTTGAGGATAAAATCCTAAGTGGGTCTATGGGAAGTTCCGCAGCATTCCTGTACACTCATTAATGCATGCATCACTTCCCCAACACATGCACACATATGCTTACACAGGCACATAGATACCAAACAAACTTCCAAGGCACTGGATGTCAGCAGCAAAGAACTACTGAAGAATATGACCCCAGACCCAAGCTGTCCAATACACTGGCCACTCACCCCGTGTGGCTATTCCACATTGTAGTTTAAATTTATTTTTTTTTTAAAGATTCAGTTCTTCCCTTATACTAGTCATTCTGCAAGTACTCAGTAGCCACACGTAAGCAGTGGCTACCATAGAGGACAGTGAAGATTGAAACATTTCTACTGTCACAAACAATTCTATTGGACAGCCCTGCTCTAGACTGGAGAAGGCGATGGCACCCCACTCCAGTACTCTTGCCTGGAAAATCCCATGGACGGAGGAGCCTGGTGGGCTGCAGTCCATGGGGTCGCCAAGAGTTGGACACAACTGAGCAACTTCACTTTCACTTTTCACTTTCATGCATTGGAGAAGGAAATGGCAACCCACTCCAGTGTTCTTGCCTGAGAATCCCAGGGACGGGGGAGCCTGGTGGGCTGCCGTCTATGGGGTCGCACAGAGTCGGACACGACTGAAGCGACTTGGCAGCAGCAGCAGCAGCTCTAGACCCATCCCCAGTACCACTAGACTCAGGAACCTTGCTGCATTTTCTTCAGAGCAATGTACAATCCTGGTTTTCTTTATAGAGCAGAAAAACCTGGATGTTGAACAAAAGTACTCACAGATTGTCAAAAACTGATTGTGTCTCAATGGACATATATACAAAACAGAAACAGGCCCAAAGACAGAAAACAAACTGTGCTTACCAAGGAGCAATGGAGGTGGTGGGGAGCGGTCGATAAATTAGGAGTTTGAGATGAATATCTACATACTTCTATATATAAAATAGATAATCAACAAGGATTGACTATATAACACAGGGAATTGTACTCAACATTCTGTAATAAGGGAAACGAATCTGAAAAAAAATGTATATGTATGTGTAACCAAATCTCCTTACTGTACAACTGAAACTAACACTACATTGTAAATCGACCATATTTCACTTTTAAAGAAAGGGGAAAAAGTCGATTTTTAAAACGTTTTATCTCCTGAACGTAAAAATTAAAGGCAATAATCATGGAATGACCTAAAGGAATACCAATAAGACTCAGATAACATGGCAGCTATATTTTTGGTCATTTTTTTACTTCCATGTAGCAAATTAAAATACCACCCCCATCGAATGGACCACTCCATACCAAGATGTGAGCAATTCTGTGTTATATAGATGTTTGGGGTCTCCCTAACCTCTTTTAGTACATTTACCTTGATAAATGTAGTAATGTTGGTAATCACTGTTTACCTAGTATCTGACTGCCCGTCTTTATAGCCCTGTATAGTAGTTGGCTTTTGGACCAGATGATGCATATGCATGGTTGATTTCTTTTCAACAGCTGTTCAGTAAATGTTTACTCAGCCCCCAAGTTGGCAGTATTACTCCCAAGGTCAAGCTCTTTCATATCTTTTTTTTTTTTTTTAAGAAAATTAATAGACTTTACATTTTAAATTTTAGAGAAGTTTTAGATTGACAGAAAAGTTGACCAGAAAGCACTGAGAGTTCCCACACAGCCCTCCCATCCCCTCCCCAGTCCCTCCCACAGCCTCTCCTATCAACAGTATCCCACATCAGTGGTACATTTGTTACAATCAATGAACCAACATCGACGCCTTGTTATCAGGCTAAGTCCATAGTTTACATAGGGTTCGCCCTCAAGTGTTGTACGTTCTGTGGGTTTGGACAAATGTATAATGACATGCATCCACCATTATTGTGTCATACAGAGCAGTTTCACTGCCTTAAAAATCCTCTGTGCTCTCCCTTTTCATCCCTCCCTCCCCACCAACGCCTGGCAACCAAACCCCTTTTTCTTTAGGCACTCTATTCACTTTCTGGACATTCCTAAGCCTAGCTGCTGCTGACAGCAGCCTTACAAAGCAGAGAGGACAGCAGATGTATTTACCATCTTCTAACTAGATAGACTGAAGTCCAAAAACCCAGCAGAGCCATGGCAAAACAAGGGATGGAGCCCCCAAGGCAGGCTTCGCTGTGGGCCGCGGGCTCCTGGGCACATTTGCTGCCCTCGGGAGCCCTCCCCCTTCTCACATTTGTCACCATGACCTCATCCTCCCCACTGTGCGGCCTCCCAGCCAGACCCCGGGCCGCAGGAGCATCATCGCAGCGGATTTTGTTCTGGGATTCGGATGTTCATTCTTTTCTCAGGATCCCCCAGGTTGCTCAGACAGAGTGGCTGCCAGTCAGCCCCAAGAGTCCTGGAATTTGGACTCAAACCAAGTTTGCCCTGGGGCTCGTGCTCTGTGTCTCCCCAGCTCTGGCTGGCAGTGAGTGGGGAAAGACTGGGCTAAAGCTCCTTGGCTCAGGGAAGACAGCTCCAGACTCGAGTTTTAACTTCTAGCTTTCTTAAAAATTCTGGAGTCAGTCTTGCATTCCTCAGGTAGCAAAAGGTGCGCAGTTTGTCCCTTTTTGCAGAGGCACGGTTTTCTTTGAGCTCCATCATCCAGAGTGAGTCTGGCTTCTGGGTCCTTTGCCACTGTTCTGCTGGGGCGGAGCCTGCCCTTCCCCCACAGTAATACAATTTTTAGCTGGGCACCCTGACTGCCCAAAATCACATCCTAACGCTCCATTTCCCTTGCAGCTAGGTGTGACTTCAGTTCTGGCATAGAGATTTGTGCAGGACTGGGGTATGTAACTCTTAGGAAGAAAGAAAGCATGAACTTTTCCTCCCATTTCATTCTTCCTTCTGGCTGGAATGAGACATGATGGCTGGAGTTAGAGCAGCTCTTTGGGCTACGAGACGACCTCAGAAATGGAACTATGCATAGTAGATAAATAAGATAGAAAGAGTGTGAATCCCTGGCGCCAGGTAACATCACACCAGCCCTGGACTATCTTCCTGGACTTTTACATGAGAGAGAAGTAAACATCTATTTTATTTAAGCCACTTATTTTGTGTTTTCTGTTATTCTTAGATGAACCAAATGCTGACTAATATATCTGCCCCATATATTAATAGTAATAATAAAAAGAAGGAAAACAATAGCTCCAACTCTGAACGCCGATATCTCCAGGCACTGTGCTCAGCGACATTAAATATAGAATCTCATTTAATCTTCACAACAGCCCTACAAGGTAGATAGCATAATTACCACTTACCAAGAGATAACTAAGGATTAAAAAGAAAAAGTAACCTACTTCAAGTGACAAATTTACAAAAGCTCCAAACACTACTCTCTGGCGTGAAGAGATGAGGCCTTGGATTAGGGAAGGGAGAGAAGCAGCAGGTCATATGGGAGAAGGGAGCCCCACAACCTTCTGTCCCGAGCAGCGCATCAAAATGCTCTGGAGTGGCGCGAGGACCTTCAGGCCTGCCTCAGGATGTTTTAAAATTTCGAGGGAAACACAGTCATCTTTGACATCTGTCAAACCCCGCACAGACTGGCACGAGGCAGCTCATGGTTTCAACAGTGTGTATTGCACTGCCTTTCTTTCAATTCTAGAACTATTGGAGGAAGGTTGGCTGAAAATGCTACGCAGGTAAGAAGTAAATCTGGAGTCCCTACTGGCCATCCCAGATAATGGAGCCAAAACAGAAGGAAGGGGAGTCAAAGATATATGAGAGAGATTTCTATAATACCATCACCTGGGCACATCAGCAGCCACACCCGAAGGCTTGCCTTCGCAGCACCACAAGCCACTTTTACCATTAAACCACTCTGAAATGGGTTTCTGCCACTTACAACAGAGTCTTGGTTAATACATCTTAAGTGGACTTTGAAAATTTGGTCAGTGGGAGGGAGCTGAAAAAAAGGGGGGTCTTGCATTTGAAGTAATTCTTTAGAAGTTTAAAGACACCAATCTATGGGTTCCCATGGTCAGGTGAAGATTTTTCAGAATTGGGGTGAGAGGGGTGAGATGAGGAGACGGTGTTGTCTGCTCTGATCCTGTATCGCTGTGAGCCCCTAGGACACGGTGGTTTCTTTGGTAAAGAAGCAGAAGATATCTCCCTACCTCTTCAGCACTGAGATATCATCATGTTGCCTAAGATGTCTCTCCAGTCTCTTGGCGTCATCAACAGTGATCCCTCCTAATGTTTTAATTCACTTGCCCCACAAACCAGTTTAAGATTAGTAATAAAGGCTGTTGACTGTCACCCCAGTTGCTTAACTATCTATGTGATTACGGATTACTTCCTTGTCAAGCCTCAGCTCCCTTATCTATAAAATGGGTATATTAATGCCTCTTCTTTTTTTAATTTATTTTTTAATTGAAGGATAATTGCTTTCTAAGTTTATGGATATTGTGCTATAAAATGTGTGCAAATGCACCACCACAATATCCAGCCTATAGCAGACACTCTGTAACTCAGAGTGCCCTCTCTTTTACCTCCTAGGGCTGGGTGTTTCCTCTCATCAGAGCAAATGAAGACTCCCAGTTTATGTTTAGGTTAAGATGTCAAGATCTGAATGATCTTTCAGCAACAACAAGCGTTTTCTGAACACATTCCGTGTGCCAAGTCCCATGCCTGGCCCAGTAACACAGGTGCGATTATGAGACAATCCTGATCTCAGGGGGTTCCTAGTCGGAACATAACAGTGGGATATGGACAGAGGAAGACTTTTACAGGACAAAAGTTGCCTGCTTTACAAAGAGCCTGACTTTGAGAGTTAGAAATAACATTAAAGCCCTTTTAGTCCAACTGCCCCTCCGCTCTCATCTGACATTCACAACCTTGATACGACGTACCCATCATTGTTGAGTCCGTGCTTGAACACTTCCCCTGATGGGAGACTCACCTCCCCCTGAGGTTGCCTAGTGCGTCTTTGCACAGCTCCAGCCATTAAGAACTACAAATAGGAAGTCTTCTCTGACCTGAAAGTGTCAGCTCTTCTATCAGCTCTCTGCCTGAATCTGACAGAGAACAAAATGGGAATTAGATACGTGTGGTGGTTTCAGCATGAGACAGTTACTCGGTTTAATGCCAAATACAAAACAGAAAAGAAGGGAGAGTGCATTTGCCAAAGGGAACCCTCCCCATGGGCTTTGGCTTGGCCCCAAGCTGTTTGACAAAGAGCCACAAAGATGGCATGGTCAGAGCACATCAACCAAATGGATGCGTTGCTCCAAGGGTGGAAAAATATTTGGCTTCCATGAAAACTATTTTTTAAATTATTATGAATGGTGCCTTTCAAATTACAGTCTGATTTCCTTTTCATTTTTTATTTCTTAAAATGTCTTACCTTCCTGGTCATTGAAAGCATTAATCATCAACATTAACTCTTTAAATCAGCTTTCTCTGTCTAGAGGTGTACTCTCTGACACAGCAGCCGCTAACCACATTTAAATAAAATTGAAAAATCATAAATGGATTTTGGATTCACTCAAACTAACTACATTTCAAGTGCTAAGTAGCCACATGCAGCTAGGGGTTGCCATATTGGATAGCGTAGATAGAGAAAATTTCCATCATCACAGCAAATTCTGTTAGATGGTCTCATTCTACTCTAGAGTGGTTTTGACCTTTATCTGCTTGTTAGTATGAAGTAAACAAATATGAATTTTTTAACCAGACAGACCAAAGTCTAATCCCAGCTTCATGTCTTACTAACTCTGTGATTTTAGACAAGTTATTGGACCTCCCTGATTTCCACGTCAAGTCCCTCCTTCCATAAGAAATGATACAGCTCAAATATGCCTCAGCCACACACGCTGTTTACACCTCTCTACGTCGTTGGCAGCATGCGGCCTTAGGCCTGAGTTACTAATGCATGTTTCCAGCTCCACACCCAGCCAGTGGGTTCCTGGAGACACATTTATCTCCTCTTCCCCCACAGGGCATAACACTATTCATCTCGTGGCAGGGCCTCCATGGATATTAGATTGAGTTCAATCGCCTCCCATGTAAAGTAAGCATTACATTAAATAGGGTGCAATTCATGGTATCTCTTGCTGCCTTCAAGAAAATTCCAAGACTCGAATAAATAAGGTTGGTTGAATAGCACATTAATTGTTGTTGTTCAGTCGCTAAGTCGTATCCAGCTCTTTGTGACCCCATAGACTGCAGCATGCCAGGTTTCCCTGCCCTTCACTATTTCCTGGAGCTTGCTCAAACTCATGTCCATTGAGTCAATGATGCCATCCAACCATCTCATTCCTTGTCACCCCCTTCTCCTCCTGTCCTCAATCTTTCCCAGCATCAGAGTCTTTTCCAATGAGTCACCTCTGCATCAGGTGGTCAAAGTACTGGAGCTTCAGCTTCAGCATCAGACCTTCCAATGAATATTCAGGGTTGATTTTGATCAGTTTAATAACAGTATAGTAGCCAACGTTGGATGAATGTTTACCATGTATCAGGCGCTGTACTAAGTGTTTTACATATAAAATCTTCACAGAGATAAGATAAGACACCATCATTACCCATTAATTTGCAGACGGGGAACTGAGATTCAGAGAGGATGGATGATTTCCCTTGGGACATCAGCCTGTCAGAGGTGGAGCTCATGCTGAATCTAGGCTGACTCCAGAGACCACAGGCTGGGACACTTTATTCAGCTGCTTCTTGTGGGACACTGAAGGGAAGAGTTTCAGGACCTGCTGCTGCCCTCATCTTGGAGCTGCAGATGCTGAATCATAATCACCAACATGCTGACTAGATGGTTCCAGAGCTTGAACTTGCACAATCAAACCTGCCTTAAGTATCAAGCCTCAGTGACAGAGGGTGAGGATGTTTACACTGGGTAGGAATTGGGTCTGGGGTTGATACTTTCTTTCCATATCATTTTTTTAAAAATTCCTAACAGATGCTCAGATGGTAAGGAATCTGCCTACCATGTGGGAGCCCTGGATTCGATCCCTGGGTTGGGAAGATCCCTAGAGAAGGGAATGGCAGTGCATTCCAGTATTCTTGCCTGGAGAATTACACAGACAGAGGAGCCAGGCAAGCTACAGTCCATGGGGTCGCACATAGTCAGACACGACTGAGTGAATAACACAAACACACACAACAGACACTTGGGATTTCTGCCTTCAAAATACGCATGTATATTTGCCTTGACTTAGCAATTTCTCTTTGAAAAATTTATTCTAAGATACTTATCCCGAATGTGTGTGCACCTCAATTTTGTTGTTGCTATTGTTCAGTCACTCAGTCATGTCCGACTCTTTGTGACCCAATGGACTGCAGCACCCCAAGCTTCCCTGTCCATCACTATCTCCTGGAACTTGCTCAAATTCATGTCCATCGAATTAGTGATGCCATCCAACCATCTCTTCCTCTGTCATCCCCTTTCCTCCTGCCCTCAATCTTTCTCAGCATCAGAGTCTTTCCCAATGAGTTGACTCTTTGCATCAGGTGGCCAAAGTATTAGAGCTTCAGCATCAATCCCTCCAATGAATATTCAGGATTGATTTCCTTTAGGATGGACTGGTTGGATCTCCTTGCAGTCCAAAGGATTCTCAAGAGTCTTCCCCAACACCACAGTTCAAAAGCATCAATTCTTTGGTGCTCAGTCTTCTTTATGGTCCAGCTCTCACATCCATATACGACTACTGGAAAAATCATAGCTTTGACTATATGGGCCTTTGTTGGTAAAGTAATGGCTCTGCTTTTTAATATGCTGTCTAGGTTGGTCATAGCTTTTCTTCCAAGGAGCAAGTGTCTTTTAATGGCTGCAGTCACAGTTTACTGTGATTTTGGAGCCCAAGAAAATAAAGTCTGTCACCGTTTCCATTGTTTTCCCATCTATTTGTCATGAAGTGATGGAACTGGATGCCATGATCTTAGTTTTCTGAATGTTGAATTTTAAACCAGCCTTTTCATCTCTCCTCTTTCACCTTCATCAAGAGGTTCTTTAGTTCCTCTTTGCTTTCTGCCATAAGGGTGGTGTCATCTGCATATGTGAGGTTATGCACCTCTGAGGTTATACAACTCAATTTAGCCACAAAGAGATTCATTATAGCACTGTTTGTGAAATAGGAAAAATAAAAACAAGTCAAATATCCAACAGTGGGGATTAATTCAATAAACCACATTTCATCCAAAAGTTCAAAATGGGGCAGGAGGACTCAGGTGATGTTTTCCCTTCCTTCTGCTTATATGTGTTTCTTAGTTTTTCTGCAATAAGTTGTAGAATTTAACATTTGTTTACCTGTTTTTTTAAATCTTTCTATCATTTCACACTATATTGAATCATTATGTTGTACACATGAAGTTAATACAATGTTATAAGTCTGATGCAGGATACAGGATGCTCGGGGCTGGTGCACTGGGATGACCCAGAGGGATGGTATGGGGAGGGAGGTGGGAGGCGGGTTCAGGATGGGGAACACGTGTACACCCGTGGTGGATTCATGTTAATGTATGGCAAAACCAATACAATATTGTAAAGTAAAACAAACAAACAAACAAAAAACAATGTTATAGGTCAGTTATATCTCTTTAAAGAAATCTCAGGGGCCGTTTTGAAATCTCCCTTTCCATTGGGCCCTCGCCTCGGCAGCCTGGGGAGAGCTGGCCCTGGGCTGGTGCGCAGTGGTCCATACCCGGCACTTTCCCATTCCCCAGGCTTACAATTGGCCTGTGGTTTTTATGTGCAAGGCTATTTATTTTCCAATCAGAGGCATTGAGTGAGGACTTCTGGGGGTAAACTGGTAGCTCTGGGCAGCTTTGAAGCATCACAAGTGGGAGGTTTTGTCCCCTGAAGATTTAGGAGGGCAGCCTCTCTCACTGTTTTATTGGCTTCTTTTACATATGTATAGCCCCGGAGTGGGGTGGGGACTCCGGTGGGTAGGGACAGACCTCCCCAAAGGCAAAATCCCTCCGAAACCAAGAGGAGCATTGCAAACTTCTCAAATGTTGGCCTCTTGCCCTCTGCCTAAAACACACCCCTTGCGACCCCTTCCTTTCTTCTGTATTTTTTTTCTGGTAAGAGTACATCTAGAGGTGAAGATTGTGGACTTTTGGAGTCACAAAGACATGAGCTGGAACCATAGCAAGTTTCTCAATTTCTCTGACTCAACCACAGATAAATTTGTCATCTGTAAAATGGGCCAATAATAGTTGGTATTTAATGCCAGATTATCGTATGAAATAAATAAATACAATGAATGAATAAAATAAAAGTGCTTAGCACAGGGACTTGCATGGCTCTCCAGTAGCTAAGACTCCACATCCCCAGGGCAGGGGACTGTGGCTCAATCCCAGGTCAGGGAACTAGATCCTGCATGCCGCAGCTAAGACGTGGCGCAGCCAAGAAATAAATAAGTAAACAAACCTTGTTTAAAAAATAAAGATAAAGTGCTTGCCACAGTTCCTGGCACATAATAAGCATTCATTTCATGGTAGCTGTTATTTCCCCCTTCCTACCTTCCTCCCACAGTCAAAGCTAAGCCAGCACAGTCCTGCAGCTCGAAGTCTGACAGCACCTCCTCTCTCCATCAGCCCCCTAACCCTCTGGCCCAGAGATTTTGCAAACATCCCAGCTTCCAAACACACAGGGATTGGAGTCCTGCATGTTATTTTCAGCATGGCCTTCACATTTCCCGTTGACTCAGGCCCTGGTGCTGGGACAAATTGGATGAGCAGAGTGTAAATGTTACCCCTTTGGCTCCTCCTCGAGAGGGGCTGAGCACAGATGTTTGCAGGGGCAAGCGCGGCCCGGTAAGAATGGGGGCATTGTGTGCGGGCTCACACAAAGGCCCGGTGGCCCCACTCGGCTGCCAGCCTCCTGAGCCTCCCCTCTTTCCGCATTGATTTATTAGGCCAGGGATGAATGAAAACGTAATTAATATTACTGAAGCATTAGAGTCTATTTAATTTAAATGCCACTGAATATTTCACTTTCAGCTGGGAGTGACAATGTGCTCAGGCCCGGCTGGTGAAAGCTGGGGCCATCTGTTACCCGGTAAAGGAGGGAGACTGGGGAGGCCCAGGGTGTGGGGCTTTGTGGACATTCCAAAGGTCCACGATCATCATTCAACTCAAGGGCAGCCGAGCCGCATTCCTCCACGCGAGCCCCTCTCGGCTGGAGGGGGCTTAGAGAGCAGGAGGGGGAGAATGCAGAAAAGGAAGAGACCTCCGTCCCTCTGTCTGCACCAAGAAAGCCCCCTAGGAGGCCAGAAAGCTGCAGCGGGGGATGGGAGGGTCACAAACACAGGGTTGATTAGGGAACGGCTGCCTTTGAAGAATGAGGGCTGACCAGCCAGAACTGTCCTATCCATCAGGGTAGCTACGGGCCACACGCAGCTCTTTCAGTTAAAATTAAGATGAAATAAAATTTAGAATTCACTTCCTTGGTCCCACTAGCCACAATATCACATGCTCAGTAGCCACACGTGGCTTAGTGGTAACTGCGTTGGACAGAGCGGTACACTGCAGAAAGTTCTGGACAGCACTGTTCTAGAAGGTGATGGTACCTTTGTAGTTAGAAGGAGAGTTGCCCCCAGGAATCTGCCTAAGGATCCTAACTGATCAGATTTGGGGCCTTTCTGACATTGCAAGAATCCAGGATGGTCAGGAGCCAGTGCTGTGATGAAAGATCATGTGGGCTCAGATCCTAGTTCTGTCGCTTGCCCTTGGACAGTTTATTTAATCTCTACTGACCTCAGTTTCTTCATCTGTAAAATGGAGGTAATAGTAAGACCTGACATCATGCTATTGGGGAAAGAATTATAAAGTGCTTTCGACAGTGTATGGCACACAGGAAAGGCACAACGTACATGAGCTATTATTCGCGGAAGAGGTTACAGGGAGAAGGATCTTGAGTCCAAGGACACATGTTGCCTGGCTGTGTCTGAGTGGAGGGGACATGTGAGTTCTGAATTTAAGAGAATAAATGTCCAGGCGGCCAGCGGGGGGCCTGGATCCTGGGCTTCTGGAGTTCTGGAGCTGGGGGCAGGGTGCGGGGGACCCAGGGCACTTGGTGTAGCCACAGCCGCAGTTGCAGCAGCAACAGCAGGAGGGGGGAGGTTCTGTCCTTAGTGGGAGGATAATTAGCCCAGTGGGTTCTCTCATAATTGGGATCATTTGTTCTCCTGGTTTTTTTCTCTGACAAACTGATTCCATGCCAGGGGAAAGCTGTGTGACTCACACCTTGCCATGCCAATTAGCTGATAAACATCAAACGTAAACAAAGATGGCCTAATTAAAACTAGTCACTGAACCTCTGTGAGCATCTTGTCAAAATTGCACCAACATTCTGCACCCAGGCTTGTGCTGGGTCTCAGGCTAAATGAGGGATTCCGTGGAGAATCTACAGATGTCCCCTCAGGAGGGGCCCTGGAGGTGACAGAGGAAGCAGGCAGAAGGCAAAGGAAGGAATTAGCTCAGCCACTTGGATTGGCCCCTCCGGCTGTTCCAGCTGCAAACCTCCACACGCCGAGGATCTCCTGTGGGTATGTGGCATGTCCACAACTGCCCCTTTGCACCGAGAACCGTCTCCGGGTTATTTTTGTTTCCATGTGTGGTTTTCAGATAGATATCTGTTCTGTACTTTGGATGTCTCTAATCCTGAAACTCTCACATCACTGTCACGGAGTCAATGAACCCCTCTGACTCAATTTTCCTCCTGAAAAAGAGAATGATGATGCTTGCCCAAATTACCACTCCATGTCACGGCAAGAATCCAATGAGCCTAGGTACATGAAACACTTAGTGAAGAGAAAAGCTTCGTTCCACATTAAGTGGTTCTGTCTGGCCCAGTGTGCAGAGCGTTGCTTTTGGAACTGAATGCATGTCTGTGCAAACCTCAGCTCTGCCGCTTAACAGCTCTGAGCCTCAGTTTCCTCATCTGGAAAATGGGGCGGGTGATGTCTACCAGAGTAAGGATTAAAGGTGGCACAGGGTACACATAGTAGGTCCTGAAAGATTCATTTCCCACCATTTCACTCCTTTCTAAAAGGGAAGGTGAGGGCTTATGAGACAGGAAATGGAGGAGGAGGAGGAGGAGAAGGCTTCACACATCCTAACCACATCAGAACATGTACCCCTCCCTCCATCCTTTGAGTCTTTCTCTTTGTGTCTTAACCACATGTAAGTCCCAGGTCCTTAGCATGACAAAGGCCACTGGAGTCTGGGCCTTGTACCCCTCCAGTCCTATCCTTCCCCCAGTCTTCGCTCCCTCTGACATACAGTCTGTGTTTCAGCCATACCGAACTTCTGGTGGTTCCTTAAATGCACTGGCAACTTCTCACACCACGGTCATTTTTCATATGCTGTTCCCTCTACCGGGAAGCACCCTCCCCACCTGGCAGAAGACCTTCTCCATTCTTACACCTCTGCTTAAGTCTCTATGGAGATTTTTCTAACCACCCTCTTCTCTGCCTCGCTCAACCTGGAGAAATGACCATCTGGGTTGCTCCTTCGATGTATACCCTATCTTTTCAAAAGCCACATGGTAATGCAAAAGTACATGAATGAATGGATGGTTGAAATATGTGGCAGGTATTCATCTGTACCAGTCTCTGCCCTCAAGGGTGCAAACTCTGGTGGAGGAAAGAGACTTGCAAACCCTTTTATTCCTTAATATGTTACCAGGTGCTTAATTGAAAGCACAGCTCCCTCCACCCCCACCCTGGGATCAAAATCCCCTGGAGAGTAGTGACCTTGTCTTAAGCATAACTGAGTCTCCATCACCCACCACAGTACCTGGACAGGGCAGGAGCTCCATATTTTTTTTGAAGGAATGAATGACTAATTGAAGCGATACATGAATGAGTAAATAAGTAAAGCTCTCATTTTATATCAGTGATTTAGACAAATCTGCCATCTGTCTACCTGAGCTACCGCGGTCTCTCCAAACTGATTTTCTGTGAAAGCCTTCTGGAACAGAGCCCTGGGCAGCATGCACTCACCAAGGACCTTCTCTTTTCTCTAGGATAATTCTTTGTATTGTTTTCCCTCTCCCCACAAAACATATATTTTTGTAGAAAACTAAGAAAGCCAAATGGGCTTCCCTGGTGGCTCAGAGGGTAAAGAATCTACCTGCAATGCAGGAGACCTGGGTTTGATCCTGTGTCGGGAAAAGCCCCTGGAGAAGGGAATGGCTACCCACTCTAATATTCTTGCCTGGAGAATCCCATGGACAGAGGAGTTTGGCGAGCTACATTCCATGACGTTGTAAAGAGTCGGACACGATTGAGCAGCTAACACTGCATACATAGGAAAGCCAAATAGAAAAGGAAAATCACCTATAGACAGCCAGTGTGAATGCTTTGGTCTAGGTCCCTCCAGACCTCTGTCTAGGTTGGTCACCAGCATATAGACTAATGATTACATGCACCCAGATTGTCTGGGTTCAACTTGCAGCTCTGCCACTGAATGGCTGGGTGAACTTAGCAGTGTCTTTAAGTTCTCTGCGCCTCAGTTATCTCATCTGTTAAGTGGAGACAGTTGTTACACCTCCCTCACTGCAGTTCCGAGGCTTAACCGCGTCACTACGGGTAAAGCGCTTGATTCACGGTACACAGTGCCGAGCACAGCTTAGCTGTTCTACTCTTGCTCTAAAGATCTCCGGGGCCCATCCAGCCACTCCAACTACCCGTGACCAAGATGGCACAAACGACTGGTCGGTGACTCTGAGATGGCAGCTCCCAATGCTGTGACGATTTCCCCCCACTGCTGGTTTCTATGTCAGGACTGAGGTCAGACCCACGCCTGAAACGTGGTTCCCGCTTAAGACAATGCTAGTTTCACTTAAGGTAAACAGGAGGATTAACGCTGCTCCACCCTGGCGAGGCCAGGTTTGCCAGATAAATAGACACGGTTCACTATCAGCTTTCTTCAAACTGTGTCACCTGAACGAGGAAATGCCTGTTCCCTGACAGGATGCAAGCCCTTACCCATGCCCTCCTGCCTGCCAGGCTGAGAACCCTCATCCGCCTTCTGGCAGGTGCCTTAGAAAAGGGCTTTGTTCCCAGCCTGGTTCTCCAGAGCCTGGGATCTGCACGCGGCCCGATCTGGGCCAGCACGGGTCCTCCCAGCACCAGGAACCCGAGGTTGGTTTTGGCAATGATCTTGTTTCGAGAATAATCACTGTGGAACATTTGGTGTAGTGGAAGGATTATAGTTTGGAGCCAGCCAGATTGAGGTTTGGGCCCATGCTTGGCCACTTACCAGCGTGGTAGCTCAGACCCGCATCTTCTTGTTCAACGAATTAATGCTTGTAGCTGCCGGCTGCACTGTTGCGAGGAGACACCTAGCATGCAGTTAGGTCACTAGAAGCCCCTTGAGGCCATGGTGGTGGTGAGGGAGCTGGGAGCTGAGACAGCAGGCTGAAGCTGCCTGTGTGCCTCATGGCAGTGGGCAGAGCTACTGGGTGGGAGACCCCAGGCTGTGTCAAAAAGACCCTTTTCTTCCTCAGTTGAAAAGACCCTGATGCTGGGAAAGATTGAAGGCGGGAGAAGAGAATGACAGAGGATCAGATGGTTGGATGGCATCACCGACCCAATGGACATGAGTCTGAGTAAACTCCGGGAGTTGGTGATGGACAGGGAGGCCTGGCGTGCTGCAGTCCATGGGGTTGCAAAGTGCAGGACACAACTGAGAGACTGGACTGAACTGAACTGTCCTCAGGAGCAGGGTCAGTCCCCGAATGAGAGGGAGAAGGGCACTGTCTATGATACCACAAGTGGAGAAATAAGCCGTCTGAGTAAGTGGAGAACTGCCTTCAGCCCTAGGGTGGCTGGTGAAGAGGCTGCAGGAAAGTGCTGGGTTGAGTCCTCCCCCATCCCTCACGGGCCTCATTGTTTGCTTTCAGGCTGGAGCCTCTATTCAAATGCAAACACCAGGAGGCGCCTTTGCCAAGCACACGGTGGGAGGATGGACAGGCTGCAGCTTTGCTGGGAGCCGGGGAGAAATGGGTGGGAGTGGGAGAAAGGGCTGTACAGGGGCCTGCCAGCCAGGAGGTAACCCAGAGCGAGGAGGGGTCCTCAGAAAGGACTCCATTTGGGACCCTGCTCCCCATGGCCACCCACGGAACACTGGCTCTGGTCAGGGGAGTGTGTACTCTAGGGAAGACAGCTAAGCAGAAACCAGGCTGCCCGGCTGTGCCTCTGAGTGACCCTGCTGGAGCCTCTCAACTTCTCTGAGTCTCAGCATCTCCATCTGTGAAATGAGGACGGGAATACCTCTGCCATAGTGTGGTGAGGATGGCTGCCCTTAAGCACACAATAAATGCAAGCTCTGGAGATTTTCCCGGCAGAAGTGTGTTCCGCTCAGCCCTCAGAGGCTTTGAGTCTATTAAAAAAAACAGCAAGATCTGATGCAACATGGTATCCTGGATTGCATCCTGGAAGGGGAAAAGGCATGTTAGTGGAAAGACTAGTTAAATCCAAATAAAGTCAATAGTTGATATTTCCAGTAGTAACTCGTCAGTTTTGATACGTGTGCCATGTTATGTAAGATGTTAACCTTAGAGGAAGCTGGGTGAAAGGTATACAGGAACTCTTCGTGCTATTCTTTTGCCACTCTTCTGTAAATCTGAATTATGTTAAACTATAAACTAAAAAAAAAAAAAATAGCAGGAAGTCTTGGCCTTTCTGGAAAGAAAGCAAGTAGCATCTTACTGCCACATTTTGAGAGCAGTACGCCTATTCCTCTTCTTTCATGTACATTCCTCTAAGTAACAAAATGCAAAAGCAAGTACATTTCAGCACTTACCATGCATCAGACTCCAGACTGGCTGCTTAATATGTACTATCCCATTGAGTCCTGACAACAGCTTTGTACAGAGCATGGAAACTGAAGCTCATAAGATTGGCTAGGAAGCAGCAGAGGTTTTTAACCATTTCTGTCTGGTTTCAAAGTCCATACTCTCTCTGCTAGAAGAAAAAAATGGACATCTTTGACAAAACCTGTCAGATATAAGAACCTGCACCTCAGTGAGACCAATCTTGTGGGACAGAGACTTATTGTCAGAGGATGGAGGGTATATAGACACACAAAGTGTTGCTTGAAGATTGAATTAACGAAGGTACTGATACTCATCAGGGTTGTTTATTATGGCAAAAATATTTCAAATAGCCTAAATGTCAAACAATTAAGAATGTTCCAGTGTTAGTTCTATACGCAATAGAATAGGCACCCATTCAAAGTAATTATGTAGTTTTATTTATGGACATGTATCAGTTAGAATGCTTTTTGCTACAAGTAACAGAAAGATGCAACTCAATCGGTTTAAGTTAAACAACAAGTAATGTATTATCTGCAATACCAGGTCGATGTGTGGAGTGGACAGAGCAATCTCCTGGACCTAACAGAAACAGAAGATATTAAGAAGAGGTGGCAAGAATACACAGAAGAGCTATACAAAAAAGATCTTAATGACTCAGATAACCATGATGGTGTGATCACTCACTTAGAGTCAGACATCCTGGAGTGAGAAGTAAAGTGAGCCTTAGGAAGCACCAGTTCAGTTCAGTCGCTCAGTCATATCCGACTCTTTGCGACCCCATGAACCACAGCACGCCAGGCCTCCCTGTCCATCACCAACTCCCTGGGTCCACCCAAACCCATGTCCATTGAGTCGGTGATGCCATCCAACCATCTCATCCTCTGTTGTCCCCTTCTCCTCCTGCCCTCAATCTTTCCCAGCATCAGGGTCTTTTCAAATGAGTCAGCTCTTTGCATCAGGTGGCCAAAGTATTGGAGTTTCAGCTTCAGTATCAGTCCTTCCAATGGACACCCAGGACTGATCTCCTTTAGGATAGACAGGTTGGATGTCCTTGAAGTCCAAGGGACTCTCAAGAGCCTTCTCCAACACCACAGTTCAAAAGCATCAATTCTTCGGCACTCAGCTTTCTTTATAGTCCAACTCTCACATCCATCACTATGAACAAAACTAGTGGAGGTGATGGAATTCCAGCTGAGCTATTTCAAATCCTAAAAGATGGTGCTGTGAAAGTGCTGTACTCAATATGCCAGGAAATTTGGACAACTCAGCAGTGGCCACAGGACTGGAAAAGGTCAGTTTTCATTCTAATCCCAAATAAAGGCAATGCCAAGGAATGTTCAAACTACTGCACAATTGCACTCATCTCACATGCTAGCAAAGTAATGCTCAAAATTCTCTAAGTGAGGCTTCAACAGTACATGAACTGAGAACTTCCAGATGTTCAAGCTGGATTTAGAAAAGGCAGAGGAACCAGAGATCAAATTGCCAACATCTATTGGATCATACAAAAAGCAAGAGAATTCCAAAAAATACATCTACTTCTGCTTCATTGGCTACTCTAAAGCCTTTGACTGTATGGATCACAACAAACTGTGGAAAATTCTGAAAGAGATGGGAATACCAGATTATCTTACCTGCCTCCTGAGGAATCTGTATGCAGGTCAAGAAGCAACAGTTAGAACTGGACATGGAACAACAGACAGGTTCCAAATTGGCAAAGGAGTATGTCAAAGCTATATATTGTCACCTTGCTTATTTAATTTATATGCAAAATACATCATGTGAAATGCTGGGCTGGATGAAGCACAAGCTGGAATCAAGATTGCTGGGAGAAATATCAATAACCTCAGATATGCAGATGACACCACCCTTATGGCAGAAAGTGAAGAGGAGCTGAAGAACCTCTTGATGAAAGAGAAAGAGGAGAGTGAAAAAGCTGGCTTAAAACTCAACATTCAGAAAATGAAAATCATGGCATCCAGTTCCATCACTTTGTGGTAAATAGATGGAGAAACAATGGAAACGGTGACAGACTTTATTTTCTTGGGCTCCAAAATCACTGTAGACTGTGACTGCAGCCATGTAATTAAAAGACACTTGCTCCTTGGAAGAAAAGCTATGACCAATCCAGACAGCCTATTAAAAAGGAGAGACATTACTTTGCTGACAAAGGTCCATTTAGTCAAAGCTATGGTTTTTCCAGTAACCCATAAACGAAGCTGAGTGCTGAAGAATTGATGCTTTTGAACTCTGGTGTTGGAGATGACTCTTGAGAGTCCCTTGGACAGAAAGGAAACCCAACCAGTCAATCCTAAAGGAAATCAGTCCTGAGTATTTATTGGAAGGACTGATACTGAAGCTCCAATATTTTGGCCCCCTAACGTGAGGAACTGACTCATTGGAAAAGACCCTGATGCTGGGAAAGATTGAAGGCAGGAGGAGAAAGGGATGACAGAGGATGAGATGGTTGGATGGCATCACTGACTCATGGACATGAGTTTGAGCAAGCTCCGGAAGTTGGTGATGGACAGAGAAGCCTAGCGTGCTGCAGTCCTTTGGGTCGCAAAGAGTCAAACACGACTGAGCGACTGAAATGAACTGAACTGAACTGAAGCTGCTATAGTTTTAGCCATCCCAAGTAGGAATGATACTTACTGACAGAAGTAGAAAGGGTGTGCTCCAAAGTCTCTTTGTATCATCAGGGAAACCCATTCTCCAAAACCAACCACCAGTCTCACCCTCATCTTAGCCAGAATTATGTCCATTAATTATTCCAGTCACTGGCCAGGAGAACGGACTGCTATTTTAGCTAAGTCCAATTATCTTCTACCCTGGAGATTGGAGATGGAGTCTGTCTTCCTGGAAACAAATTTCCACCCAAAGAAGGGTGGATGCCTAGATTAAAACAGAGATTCTGTCAAGGAAGGAAGAGAGGACCAATAGCTTCAGGGTAAGAAAACAACCTTACTCTTGGGACATAGAAAAATTAACATAATCTCAAGTGGAAAAAAGATAATGCATTTTGAAAGATATCAGTAGTCTAATCCTGTTTATATAAATAGGATTTATATAAATACATTTTTATGTGAGAGGACATAATAGAGAAAGTGAAGTGAAGTAAAAGTCGCTCAGTCGTGTCTGACTCTTTGTGACCCCTATAATTCTCCAGGCCAGAATACTGGAGTGGGTAGCCCTGCCCTTCTCCAGGGGATCTTTCCAACCCAGGGATCGAACCCAGGTCTCCCACATTGTAGGTGGATTCTTTACCAACTGAGCCACAAGGGAAGATGGAAGGCAAAAGGAGAAGCGGGCAGCAGAGGATGAGATGCTTAGATATCATCACCAACTCAATAGACATGAATCTGAGCAAACTCCAGGAGGTAGCAGAGGACAAAGGAGCCTGGTGTGCTGCAGTGTATGTGGTTGCAAAGAGTCAGACATGACTGAGCGAATGAACAACAAGACGTTGATGAATACATCTGACGTTTCTATCTAATAATACCTAATAATGCTCTAATAATCATAGTAACATCATTTCTGGTCTATCTCCCTCCACCAGAATGGGAGCTCCTTGACAAGAGGCCCTCTTTCTTGATCACTCCTGTTCCTCCAATACCCAGAAGGGTTCATTTTTTGACTGACATCTGCATGCTGCCTACTCGAAGAAGTTTCTCCTGGCTGCCCCCATCCACTCCATCTTCTTCATCAGGGAGCTCCCAAAGTACTGACTTGGCACGAATCCCACATTGCTTAGAGAGGCACTCTCCTATCAGAGGTGACACTGTAAGATCCTGCATCTTGTCTCTCTGCCCCTTCCTCTCCCCTCCCTGCCTCCCACAGTACTTAGCACGGGGTCCTTGCACAAATACAGATGCTCAAAAGAATCTCTGCTATTGATCCAACTAGTTGGCACTTTTATCCTCTCTCCAGTCCCCATCTTGCTCCCTTGGGCTGGAAGTTTATCGTTAATTGTTCTCCTCCTGAGGTTAGTGTCATGATTAGCTCCAGTTGTTGCTTGGGTGTGAGATGAACTTCCTTCTTGACGGCCTTCTAGCGAAAGGATACCCACAAGGGTTCACTTATGAACTGAGTTCCCCTATTTCACGGCCAGTGTAAACACAGGCAAATATATAATTATCAAGCATTATTACCGCTTGTAATTACTCCTGCTCCTCAGTCAACACTGGGAACTACAGAAATGAGCATGAGGAGCAGAGTGTTTAAATTTTGCCCTCTTGCCCCTTAAAATATTTACTTTTCAATCATCACTCCAAATAATTTAATTACTTCTTGCTACCGAATGAGTGCATGTATATGTGAATTTGTGCATGTATATTTACAGGCCATCGAGAGTAAAGCTTCATAACTTTCTAAATGTCTGCCTCTCACTGAGTGTCCCATCAAATATTGCTAAGTATTCATTTCAAGGCACTGTTTCTAGACTGCTAAACACCACCATCAACAGTAATTGAAAAGCTCCCTGAGTTTGCCCGGCTAGCTCAGTTGGTAGACCACGAGACTCTTAATCTCAGGGTTCAAGCCCTGAGCTCCTGGGTTCAAGCCCAGGTTGGGCACAGCCAGTTTTGGCTTCCCTGATAGCTCAGGTGGTAAAGAATCCGCCTGCAATGCAGGAGACCTGGGTTCGATCCCTCGGCTGGGAAGATCCCCTGGAGAAGGGAAAGGCTACCCACTCCAACATTCTGGCCTAGAGAATTCTGTGGACTGTATAGTCCATGGGGTCACAAAGAGTTATTTCACTGAAGAATTTCCCCTGAGTTAATTCACTGAAGAGTTTCCTAATAGTCCAGCACTGTGGAGGGCTCCATGCATAGACCAGTGGTTCTCAAAATAGAGCCCCAAAACTGACTGCATCAGAATGTCTTGGGATAATTTAGAAATGCTGGCTCCCTGGCTCATGCCAGACTTGCTAAAGGGGCATCCCGGAGGATGGAGCCACTGAATACAAATTTTAAAACACTCCCTGGGGTCAGTCTCAGTCACAGTGTAAAGTCACTGATACAACCGCTTCCCTGCCTTATCCTTGTCCTGTGTGTTGCTCTGAATAAGCAGCAGGGAAAGCTGTGAGAAATGGAAACATGGTTGCTTACAGGACATTCTTCAAATCTGGTTCTCCTGTAATTATTAAAAGTGTCCTCAAGAACATTGATAATGATATTCATGGCAGTTAGAATGACAGGCTGCTCCTACAAACGCCAAATTAACATGGTAGCTTAAAATAGATAGATTATCTCTCTTTCGCATAACAGTCTGGATGTAAGCTGGCAGGACCAGTGTGATATCAGGCATCTTTCTATTTAGTTGCCCTCCAAAATGCAATACGCAGTGTCTATCTCCTATCCCAAGACAGCTGCCCTAGCTCCTGCCACCACACAGATGTTTCCAGTCGATGAGACAAAAAGGAGAGTAGAGAAAATACCCCTTCCCTATAAGGGCATGACCCTGAAGTTCTACCCATCACTTACACTCAGATCTCTCTGGCAACTTCTACCTGCAAAGGAAGCTGAGGAATGTATTCCTTTCTTTCTTTTTCTGTGTTCAAAACAAATTCAGAAGGCCAATTACTAAAAGAAAGACAAAACAGATGTTGGATGACAAATAGCAGTCTTGGCCCTAGTACCTTCAGATTCGTAAAGTTGTATATGCACCTGTGTGTGTGTGTGTGTGTATAAAACTCAATATCTCAGTATTCTTTCGACTAAAATTAAAGTTCAGCTGCTTTGCTGCCGTCATGGGGATTGGGATACTCAATTATATTTTATTTTAGATAAACAACAATAATTCTTTAATGTGTGCCCTAAATATTCTGGTTTAACATAGTGTTCTGTATTTTTATTTGCTACATCTGACAACCCTATGTAGTCAGGGACCAGAAATGGAAATATTAGGAAACAAGTATGTGTTTTTTACCTTAAAGTGTAGAAAGTGGGTCTTTTTAGCAGCTCTATGCCAAGAAGCCACTTCCTTTCCTTCCTACACAAGAGGGTTTTAGCAGTGAAATGAACAGTCCCTGCCGTGGAGAAGAGAGTCAGGAGTTGGGAATGAACCATGGAGCAGTGTAAATCTCATGTAGACGTGGTACAAGCCGTCAGTGCCAACCAGGGTGAGCAAAGAGGCAAGTCAGCAGGAGCTGAAAAAGAGAGAGCACCTGTGACCTGGAGAAAAAGACTGAAAGTAGGGAAACCAGCACACTTTGCAGAGAAGGTGCAGCCTCCAAGCAAAAGAAATGGGTTTCAGAAATGCAGCAGCACAAGCAAGCAAGCAAGAAAGCCATGGAGATCTGCAGCCAAGCAGAAATCCCATAACAGAGTAGCCAGAAGGGCTTCTACAACTTTCCTGATGAACCAAGTTTTCTCATAATTTTAAAAGTTTACAAAGTGGAGGACTTCCCTGGTGGCTCAGACAGTAAAGAATTTGCCTGCAATATAGGAGACCTGGGTTCGATCCCTGGGTCAGGAAGATCCCCTGGAGTAGGGAATGACTATCCACTCCAGTGCCCTTGCCTGGAAAATTCCATGGACAGAGGAGCCTGGCAGGCTACAGTCCATGGGGTTGCAAAGAGTCAATGACTAAGCGACTAACACTTTCACTACTGTCAAAAAGTTTACAAATCCCTGGAAGTGCATGGACCTCTAAATGAACAGTCTGGATCAAACTCCAAGTTGCAGGATTGGTCCATCCAGCCCTACAGAGGAGGCACAGGCTGGCTGAGGCAATAGCTAAGCCATCCTGGACCAGCCATTTACAGCTCATGTCAGTCTTGCCTTCTTTCCTCCTCCTTCCTCCCCCAAGTGAGTCTGACCCACAAGCCCTGGGACTTCCCCATCCATCTCTGACCCAGATATTGATGGCCTCCTCCCAGTGCTTCACTCTGGAACTCTTGACCACTCCCCAAATCTACTTCACAGTCCCAGCCATGGTTACTACCGTGGTTAGTTACCCATGGAATTACCCAGATCCTGTGTATGAGGAACCAGCTGAGGGGCTTTCTCAGGGTAACCTGCCAATCATTTGGAATTCTGCCTGAGACCAAGAATCTCAACCTGAATCTATGTGGGACCATCTCCCTTCTGTAAGGGCTAGACTCAGTTCTCCAGTGTCCTGACCTGCTCCAAGGGATCCTGTTACCTATAGACTGATTTCATAATGTAACTGCTTCCTCTGAATTGCATGGCCAACTGGACTCCCCTCATTCCTTGCTCCATGATCTTGTCCCTGTCCGTAAGGATGGTCATCCGAGTAAGGCCCAAGATTGCTGCATCAATCAGTGGTTCTCAGTCAATGGGAACATATCAGAATCACTCATGGGGCTATTTCAAAATCCTGGTGATCAGGCCCCACCCAAACCTACTGGATTTCTTATGGGAGGGTCCAGGGATGTCTGTATTTTGGGAAAGTTCTATAGATGATTCTGATGTACTACCTAGATGAAGAACTTTTGCTCAAGACACTGTGCTTTGAATTTAGGGATTGTTTCTGTAGCCAGCTTAGTTTCCAAACAGGCAACAGCCTTTTACCCCCTTTCCCCTGCCACTGTGAGGCCACAGTGCCAATGCGCCTTGCCCCTGAGTCTTCCAGAGTTGTGATAGCGGAGGGAGAGGGGGCGTTAGGGGGAAAGATCCAAAACTGAATTTACACCTGCCTAGAATGTTATGTGTAACTTAGCTTTTGTTAAGTTTAGGTAATTTCCCATGGTGAGAGCAATTTATTCTCAAACATGCCTTTTAAAAGCCTGAAGTCCCAACTGAAGTACTATAGACAGAAACAGTTGGTAGCGGCTGTAAAGGATCTGAATCCTACTGACCACTGGTGCCCAGGGACTCCCCACTATTCTCCACGTCACCTGTCTCTCCTGAGGCTCATCTGAGCACTGGGGGTGGGAGGAGCAGAGAATTAGGTGACTAGTGTCATAGCATACAGCAGTTACATCTATATAGCTACATCTATGTATATATTAATATATGTTACAACATGCAAAAATATTGACAATGGATTTCTTTGCCACACAGTTAGTTCAGTCACTCAGTTGTGTCCGATTCTTTGCGACCCCATGAATCACAGCACGCCAGGCCTCCGTGTCCATCACCAGCTCCCGGAGTTCATCCAAACTCACATGCATCGAGTCGGTGATGCCATCCAGCCATGTCATCCTCTGTCGTCCACTTCTCCTCCTGCCCCAATCCCTCCTAGCATCAGAGTCTTTTCCAATGAATCAATTCTTCACATGAGGTGGCCAAAGTATTCATACACACACACACACACAATTACAAGAGAAAACAAGATGTGAAAGTCAAATTTCCTTTTATTTCCTCCCATCACCTCAAGACTTGCTCAGCACCCCTAGGCTTGGTGCACTCCCCAGACCCAATCTCATCTCCAATTCACACCCTTCTACTTGGCTGAGTCTCTGGGACTGTATATTGATGCACCACCAACCCAGCCATTCAATATGATTCTGTCAGTCCACGGCATGTTTAGTCAGCACACCATCGAGCATCAGGTTTAGTTATTTTCTTTGAAATTAACCAGATACTTTTCTGCTGGAGATACTGAATCAATATGGTATGGGGAAGCACAGCATGACCTTACTCTAAATGAAAGCGCCCCAGTGCTCCGTCTGGCAGGAGGAAGACTACTTTTCCTCAGCCTCCTTCTGGTTCCCTTGTGCCCTTACCACTCAGCCTGTGTCTCTCCAAATCCATGTTACTTTCACCAAGAGTTTTCCCATTCCTACCTTGCAACCTAGAAAATTAGAGACTTCGCTTTGAGACACACCCATCCATTCTCCCATTCATCTATTGAGTGCTTACCATATCCACAGCATTGGCAACCCAAAGTTTATTAAGATCTAGAACCTGTGCTGGAGTGCAGTATTAGTGAGGGGTTTTAGTTGCAGACAACAGACTCCTCCATAATCAAAGCACAGAGCTATTTGCTAGAGAATACTGGGCAGATGACAGAATTTCCAGGATGATCAAGTTTGGATGCCATACATCCAGAAAAAATAATCTTACTGCACATACCACAGGACTATTCTAGAGGTCCCCCCACTTCTGCACCCTCTGTGATGCTCGAGACTGAACACTAGGAATGCTGCCACTCAGAAGAACCCAATGCTTCTACCATCACACTTTCCAGAACCATCTCCCCAGATGTGGCCTCCATCTGTGTTGCTCACTTCTACCTCCAGAAATTAGGTGCCACTGAACTTGGTCAAATATTTATGCTTACTGCGAAAGTGTCAGGAGATGTAACTAGGAGGCTGTGAAGAGTGGGGGAATTTGAGGATGCAGAGAGAAGGCCAGAAGAGACTTTATGGCTGACAAAGTATGAAGGTAAGTAGGTGTTCACCCAAAGGATAAGAAAAAGAAAATGTAGGAAGAGGGGATGTCTTAAGATAAGGCACTGGGGTGTAAATGAACAAGCATGCTTGGGGAAAAATGAGAATTTAGTGTGATTGGAGAAACGGTGAATAAGCTGAAGATAAGGGAGGGATGGACAAAGACAAATGAACTAAGAAATAAGAAGGTAGGTAGTGGCCAGACTGGGAAGGGTCTCTCTCTCTTTTTTTTTTTTCACTGCTCTGGGTCTTCATTGCTGCATGTAGGTTCTCTCTAGTTGCAGCAAGCCGTGGGTTTTCTCTGGTTGAGACTCGAAGGCTTTTCGTTGCAGTGGCTTCTCTTGTTACAGAGCACAGTCTCTAGGGCACACAGCTTCAGTAATTGCAGCTCCTGGGCTCTAGAGCTTGGGCTCAGTAGCTGTGCCACACAGGCTTATTTGCCCAGCAGCATGTGGAATCTTCCCAGACCAGGGATTGAACTCATTTCCCCTGCATTGGCAGGTGGATTCTTAGCCACTGGATTACCAGGGAAGTCCCAGCAATGGGCTCTTAGGCTCTTAGAAGCTGGGCCTTTTCCTCACTAGGGCCAGACTCAGGTGATTTGTCCAGGTCTGACCAAAATCTGCAAATTGTCAATCAAACTCAGATACTCACTTCAACCTTGGCCCAATAAACTAGTGCCTTAGTAACACTCTCTACTGAAAGGTAAACAAGACAACTTTCAACAGGGTAGGTTAGTTCCATAAAGAAAGAAGCATTTCCATCATATTCTCAGAATATTTCCATTATCCCAATATTCTACAGTATAAAAATAAGATCAAGATTTTTCTGTTCAACCACCTCGACCTTGCCCAGTTCCACAGTGCTTTCCCAAAGAGGGGCATGTCGTGTCCCTTGAAAGGTGGGCCCAGCAGCTCCATCAAGGCAAGGTACTCATTACTTCTGTAAAAGCCATGCTTTGAAGTGTCTTCCCCATCCACGGTCCTCTTCTCTGAGAACTATATGCCCTTCCCCGACCACGGCCCCATATAATCCTGCCCCTTGGCCAAAACTGATTGGATCCAAGCTGAGCAAATTGGATTCTGTCCCCTAGAAATTTAGAAATTCATTCACTCTCCCATTCAACAAATATGTATGGAACCCTAACTCTGAATTAGGCATTGTTCTAAGAGCTAGGGATATGGTGGATATGTTCTCTCCTGATAGCCCACTGCGTCATTCTGGGTTCAGCTAGACACCTCTGCCTCTCCTCATATCTTCTCTCTCTTCCTTTCAGCTGGTTCCACGGGTGTCTGTCCCTTGCAACAATCCTTTCTAGTTTCAATAGCTAATTTCACATTTGCTATTTGTGATGGGGAAATGTCTTGTTTTCTTTTCTTGGTAAAGAACCTGAGAAATCTATCCAAAATTTTAACTAGGTAAATCTTCATTGACTGGGATCACATTTGATCCACAAAAATCTTTGTTTTTGAGATTGGATCCATATTACCCACTTAAAAAAAAGTTATTTATTTTTAATTGAAGGATAATTTCTTTACAGAATTGTGTTGGTTTCTGTCAAACATCAACATGAATCAACCATACGTATATTTTTTACAACATAGAAAATACCAAGTAACATGTCAAAGCTTTCCACCAAATCATGATGATAAACCAAGACTTCTGCCTTTCATTTCTTTATAGTAATCATGTGACAAGTTCCCCCATCCCTTACACTTTACATACACACACACACACACACACACACACACACGGAACCTCTGACAAACATCTGTGCGAGGAAGCAAAATTCCACTCCAATATTTTTGTCTGGGAAATCCCATGGACAGAAGAGCCTGGCAGACTACAGTCCATGGGGTCACAAAGAGCCGGACACAACTGAGCAACTAAATAACAAAGAAAGCAAAATAGGAAGTCAGAAAAGCTGAGACCCTGGACGTGTAAGGTTTGCCATTCTCTGACATAAATCATAGCAATATTTTCTTAGGTGAGTTTCCAAAGGCAATAGAAATAAAAACAAAGAATAAATGTGCTGTGTGCTCAGTAGCGTCTGCCTCTTTGGACCCCATGGACTATAGCCCCCAGGCTCCTCTGTCCATGGAATTTTTCAGGAAAGAATAGTGAAGTGGGTTGCCATTTTCTCCTCTAGGGGATCTTCCTGACTCAAGGGCCAAAACTGCATCTCCTGTGTCTCTTGTGTTGGCAGGTGGATTCTTTACCACTGAGCCACCTGAGACCTAATCAAACTTAGAAAGTTTTTCATAGCAAAAGAAACCATAAACAAAATGAAAAGATACCATGGGCCCAGGTTCAATCCCTGGCTGAGGAACTAAGATCCCATAAGCTGCTCCGTATGGCCAAAAGAAAAAAGAAAAAAAGAGAGAGAGAAGAAAGAAAGACAACCTACAGACTGGGAGAAAATGTTTACAATGAGACCAACAAGGACTTGATTTACAAAATTGTCAAAGAGCTCATACAACCCAACAACAAAAAAACAAAAAACCCAATCAAAAAATTGGCAGAAGAGGGTGGGACGAATTGAGAGAATAGCATTGGAATATGTACACTGCCATGTATAAAATAGACAGCTAATGGGAAGGTGCTGCATAGCACAGGGAGCTCACCCTGGTGCTCTGTGATGACCTACAAGGATGGCATGGGGTGGGGTCGGGGGAAGGTTCAGGAGGGAAAAAGTATGTATACTTATGGTTGACTCATGTTGTTGTAAGGCAGAAACCAACACAATATTGTAAACAAAAATTTTTTTTCCCTCCAAGTAAAAATAAATGTAAAAACATTTTTTTAGAAGGACTAACTAGGCATTTCTCCAAAAAAAACATACAGATGGCCAACAGGCACATGAAAAGATACTCAATTATCAAAGAAATGCAAACCAAAACTACAAGGAGGTACCACCTCACAGTGGTCAGAATGGCCATCTTCAAAAAGTCTACGAACAATAAGGGTTCCCTGGTGACCCAGAGGTAAAGAATCCTCCTGCCAGTGCAGGAGACACGGGTTCGATCCCTGGTCTGAGAAGATCCCGTGTGCCACAACTACTGAGCCTGCACTCTAGAGCCTGGGAACTGCAACTCCTGAGTCCTCCTGCCGTAACTACTGAAGTCTGTGTGCCCTAGAGCATGTGCTGCGAGACAAAGAAGCCACAGCAATGAGAATTCTGTGCACTGCAGTGAAGAGTAGCCCCGGACACCGCAACTAGAGAAAGCCCTCTCGCAACAGTGAAGACCCAGCACAGCCAGACATAACTAACTAAATTTATTATTTTTTTTAAAGTCTACAAACAATAAATGCTGGAAAGGATATAGAAAAAAGGGAACCCTCCTACACTGTTGGTGGGAATGTAAATTGGTGCAGTCACCATGGAAAACTGTTGGAGGTTCCTTAAAAACTGAAAACAGAGTTACTGTATGGTCCAGCAATCCCACTGCTGAGCATATATCTGGAAAAGATGAAAATTCTAATTCAAAAGATACCCACATCCAAATGTTCACAGAAGCATTTTATAATAGCCAAGACATGGACAGGACTTCCCTTGGTGGTCCAATGGCTAAGACTTCAAGCTCCCAATACAGACCACTGATGTTCCCTCCATGGTCAGGGAACTAAATCCCACATGTGGCAACTAATTTTGCATGCTGCAACGAAGATCCTGCACAGCCAAATAAATAAACATTTTTTTTTTAATAGCCAATACAAGGAGATCAGTCCTGGGTGTTCATTGGAAGGACTGATGTTGAAGCTGAAGCTCCAATATTTTGGCCACCTGATGCAGAGAGCTGACTCATTTGAAAAGACCGTGATGCTGGGAAAGATTGAAGGCAGGAGGAGAAGGGGACAACAGAGGATGAGATGGTTGGATGGCATCACCAACTATATGGACATGGGTTTGGGTAGACTCAGGGAGTTGGTGATGGACAGGGAGGCCTGGCGTGCTGCGGTTCATGGGGTCGCAAAGAGTCAGACACGACTGAGCCACTGAACTGAACTGAACTGAACAAGGAAGCAACCTAAGTGTCCATCAACAGTTAGGATAAAGATGGATAAAGAAGTGCTGATATAGATATAGATATATGGAATGTTACTCCGTCATGAAAAAGAATGAAATAATGCCATTTGCAGCAACATGGGTGAACTTAGAGATGATCATACTAAGTGAAGTAAGTCAGATACAGAAACACAAATGTGATATCATTTATATGTAGAATCTAAAAAATGGTACAAATGAACTTAATTACAAAAAAGAAACAGACTCACAACATAGAAAACAAACTTACAGTTACCAAAGAGGAAGGGGGAGAGGGAAAACTTAGAAGCTTGAAATTAACAGATGTACCATACATATATAAAATAGGTAAACAACAAGGATTTAGTGTATAGCACAGGGAACTATAGTCAACATCTTTTAATAAACTATAATGGAAAAGAATAAAAAAAGGAGACTATAGGGATATACACATATATGTATAAACAAATCACTTTGCTGTAAAACTGAAACTAACACAATATTGTAAATACACTCCGTTTCAATTTTTTTAAAAAGGGGAAAGTTTGTAAAATAAACCTAAGTTTAAATAACTCCTCCTCTGGTGGTCTTGGGACGTTTCAAATCTATAAAATGGAGATAGTAACTATTTCATGGGATTATTGTGAGAACTAAATGTGTGTAAAGACCCTAAGGCATAAAATGTGCTCAGAAAATGGTAATCACTAAACAAGTATCATTATTCACTATTTTGATTTTGATTTGTGAGCCACGGTAGGTATATATATAAATATAGATAGGTTTACATAATACACATGTATACCTAATATGCATAATACCCATGTATATTTGTGTAGATCTGAAGGAAAAAGGCAGGAGGTGTGAAATGAGTTAAACACCCAAATCCACCTCCTTTTAGCTCCTAGTTAAAAAAAGGAAAGATCAGATTCCAATAAGCCGCTGATTTGACGCATGCGCACACATTCCTACGAGTCTTCCTTTGGGTTGCTTTCGCACGCTGTGTAAAAGGAGTGCATGACCTTAACCATTAGTTCTTTTTCTAAACCACATCCTCTCACCTGGGCAGGTATGTGAACAGGTAGGAGGTGTCTCTGCATGACTGAGACAATCAACTGCCCTTTGTTTCCCCCCAGAAGTATTTCCTCCAGGAAGTGGCAAGCCAGAGTGCACAGGTGAATCAGGCAGTGAGGTCAACCTTGACTACACTGAATTTAAATATATATAGTAATATAATTGGTAGTTTATAGAATAAATGTACCCACATGCTTCCTCGCTGAGCTCCTTTTTCACACTGCAGTTCCCTCTTCTTCCAAGAGGGTGTCAATTTCCAAAGGGACTGCGTTTCCTGTTTTTCAACTTTTGCAGCATTACTTGAAGGTTTCATATAGTGCAGGTGATACTACAGTTACCAGTCTTTGCAATGACAGGGCCATCAGCGCTGCATGCGGCAATGAATGGGCTCATTGAAACAGCCTGATGCAGAAAGAGAACCTGGGTGTGAAACTACATATTGAGAATTTCAAAATATACCCTGAAGCAGTGGTTCTTAAACATGGCTGCATGTCACAACTATCTTAGGGACTTAAAAGAAACAAACTGGTGCTGGGCACCAACTCAGATGATAAAATTGTGATTCCGGGGGTGGGGTCTTGGTATCAGGTGTGTAGAGGGATTGAGAACCAATGCGGCCATGACAAGGCTGTGACTGCTGAAAATACTCTCTGCAGTGAAGACCTGAGAATAACCGTTCCCTCTACCACACTAGGTATCTGTAGACAAACACTAGAAAGGGACATGAGCAAGAGAAAAGAGCCAGATTTATTAGCCTGAGAATTCTGTTATACCTAAACCCATATTTAAAAACAGTCTTAGTGTGTTACCATTAGGAGACACTGTTAAAAGATACAAAATTCACTATGCTACCTTATCAACTTTCCATTAAATTCTAAATTTTCCAAATTTAGAATTTAGTGACTTAGAAAGAGAAGGACAAATACCATGATGTCACTTCCATGTTGCATCAAAATATGATACAAATCACCGTATCTATGAGACAAAAGCAGACTCACAGACATGTAGAACAGACTTGTGGTTGCCAAGAGTGTGGCTGGGAGGGGAGGGCAGGATTGGGAGTCTGGGATTAACAGAGGCAAGCATTACATATAAGATGGATGAAGAATAAGCACTGTCCCTACTGTACAGCACAAAGAATTCTATTTAATATCCCCTGACAAACCACAATGGCAAAGAATATGAAAAAAGAATGCACATACACACACATATATAATTGAATCTTTTTGCTGTACAAAAGAAATTAACACGACATTGTAAATCAACCATATTTCAATAACATTAAAAAAAATGTTTTAGTGACTTAAGATTTCTAGGGAAATGTTCCACACCTAATACCACCATTCTAGGCTGACCACTGTGGTTTTTATCCTGTGGTTGTAATTGGATTCATAATACCACAATGAGATAACTTTTTTCCATTAGCCTGACTCTGGGTGATATGTAACATTAACAACAATAGTTATTGGCATTAACTGTATGCTAGGTTCTGTGCTAAACACACACACGCATTATCTCTTTAAATCCTAACTGGTATTTTCTACATAGGTAACATCACCCTTTGCATTTCATAGATGAGGAAACTGAGGATCAGAGAGGTAAAATTATTTACCTAACATCATACAGCTAGTCAATAACAGAGGTGAATCTCCAACCTGCTAAGTCACTTCAGTCGTGTCCAACTCTGTGCGGCCCCATAGACAGCAGCCCACCAGGCTTCCCCGTCCCTGGGATTCTCCAGGCAAGAATACTGGAGTGGGTTGCCATTTCCTTCTTCAGTGCATGAAAGTGAAAAGTGAAAGTGAAGTCACTCAGTCATGTCGGACTCCTATCAACCCCATGGACTGCAGCCTACCAGGCTCCTCCATCCATGGGATTTTCCAGGCAAGAGTACTGGAGTGGGGTGCCATTGCCTTCTCCAAATCTCCAACCTAGACCTAGCTAATTACAAAGTCTGACTTAAACTGTAACATATCATCTCCAAATCCGTGGATTGTTTTCTGCTCCAATGACTGGATATGCAAAATAAGAGAATATTTTTTTGTGCGTATCCAATGTGCAGCAAATGGCAGAAAGTGAAGAGGAACTAAAGAGCCTCTTGATGAGGGTGAAGGAGGAGAGTGAAAGAGCCGGTTTAAGGCTAAATATTAAAAAACGAAGATCATGGCATCCAGCCCCATTACTGCATGGCAAACAGAAGAGGAAAAGGTGGAAGTAGTGATTGATGCCTTCAAACTGGTGCAGGAGAAGACTCCTAAAAGTCCCTTGGACAGCAAGGAGATCAAACCGGTCAATCTTAAAGGAGATCAACCCTGAATATTCACTGGAAGGACTGGTGCTGTAGCTGAAGCTCCAGTATTTTGGTCATCTGATGAGATCAGACGACTCATTGGAAAAGTCCCTGATGCTGGGAAAGATTGAGGGCAGAAGGAGAAAAGGTGTCAGAGGATGAGATGGCTGGACGGTATCACCAATGCAATGAACATGAACTTGGGCAAACTCCAGGAGATGGTGAGGGACAGGGAGGCCTGGCGTGCTGCAGTTCATGCGGTTGCAGAGAGTTGAATACAACTGAGCAACTGAACAATAACAAATGCGCAGCGCCAGCTCTGATCAGAACCAGAAAACTAGGCTGTTGTTCACTTACTCCTTCCTTCCTACTCTCCTCCCCTAACTTTCAGCAGTCTTTCTCTTCACATGGTTCCTGCTATCTGCTCATTTCCTATTCCTAAATTACCTGATAGATCATATTAATTTACTCTAAGGTATGAATGATAAAACCAGTCAATCCTAAAGGAAATTGGTCCTGAATATTCATTGGAAGGACCAATGCTGAAGCTGAAGCCCCAATACTTTGGCCACCTGATGCAAAGAACTGACTCATTGGAAAAGACCCTGATGCTGGGAAAGATTGAAGGCAGGAGGAGAAGGGGACAACAGAGGATGAGATGGTTGGATGGCATCACCGACTCAATGGACATGAGTTTGAGCAAACTCCAGGAGACAGTGAAGGATAGGGAAGCCTGGTGTGCTGCAGTCCATGGGGTCGCAAACAGTCAGATGTGACTTAGCAACTGAAAAACAACAGCAACAAATGAATGATAATAACATCTTCACATGTTGGATCTTAGAGGAATAAATCCATTAAAAAATATTTATTATTTATTTATTTGGCCACACTGGGTCTTAGTTGCAGCACTCAGGATCTTTGGTCTCTGTTTGAAGCATCAGGATCTTTTAGTTGCAGCATTCAAACGCTTCCTTGTGGCCTGTGAGATCTAGTTCCCTGACCAGGGATCGAACCTGGGTGCCCTGCACTGGGAGTGCAGAGTCTTAGACCCTGGACCTTCAGATAATTTCCTGGAATAAATCTATTCTTAAAAGAATATCTAAAGGGAGTAGTATTTATCCAAAAACACAAAAATGGTGGAATTTAGTCAGTGTTGCACCACAATGGGAAAGATATTTGAGAAAGAGACCCTTAAACAGAAAAGCAAACTATTAAAAATCATTCACTGCATGTGAATTGGTGTGCACAAGGCATTATAACTGACCCAATGAGGATTTACTGTATAGCATAGGGAATTATGGGCTTCCTTTATGCCTTAGCTGGTAAAGAATCCGCCTGCAATGCAGGAGACCTGGGTTTGATCCCTGGCTTGGGAAGATCCCTTGGAGAAGGGAAAGGCTACCCACTCCAGTATTCTGGCCTGGGGAATTCCATGGACTGTATAGTCCATGGGGTCACAAAGAGTCAGACACGACTGAGCAACCTTCAGAAAAAAAAAAAATAGGGAATTATGCCCAACATCTTGTAATAACCTATAATGGAATATAATTTGCAAAAAAAACCCTGAATCACTGTGCTGTACACATAAAACTAACACATATTGTAAATCAACAATAATTCAATTTGTAAAAATGGGGGGGAAATGAGAGCTAAGAACCAAGAAATAAATTTTGTCACTTCCTTCCTTCAGAAATGTATCATCTGGTCAGAAAAATGAAGCACTCACAACATCATATCACAGTGATAAAGCAGCCCATCACATGGTTTTTAGCATTGTCAAAGGAGACACAGAGGCGTTGAAATAATAGGCAGATTCGCAGGTCCAAAAACCAGCCTGAAAGCAAAGATTTGTACTGAAAACAACTGGGGGTGATGGTATGCCTCATTTGTAATCAACGCGAATTTTAATAGCATTGTTTCTAAGCCTTTTTATCACTCTTGATGTTGTTTTCTCATTGTTACAGGAGACCTTTTTGTGTGCAAACCACTGCTCACACTATTTCACTTTTTTGGCCAACATTCCTCTGAGGTAGGTATTTCATTCATACATTTCGAATGAGGAAACAGGCTGAGAGGGTAAGTGATTTGCCTGAGGTTTTACAGCTAAAGAGCAGTGGCTCCAAGCTTCAAATATTGCCTTCTTAATTCTTCTCATCATCTCTGGGCTCCTGTGGGTGTGTATGTCTCTTGGCATCGGTCCAATTGGGAGACAGAAACCACACTAGTAATTTGAACAGGGACAATCTAATATAAAAAAATTATTGGCTAGTTACAGAAGATTAAGTACTGAGACATGTAATTGTAAGTGATGGTCATTGCCCTTTAAGAATTCCTGGTGTATTTTCTATTTCAAACCAGACTGTTAACTCTCATATTCCCTGCCAATGCCAAGCACAGGGCTGGGAATACAATAACTCAAGCATTCTGATCCAAGTTCAAATCCTTACTCTGCTACTTACGAGCTGGATGATCTTGAGAAATTAACGTAACCTCCCTCCCTCTGAGGGGTGTGGAAAGAATAAAGTGAGTTAATAAATGCAACTGACTCAGCTAAATAAGCAGTGGCTACTATTATTATTATCTTCATCATCATGATTAAGATTCCCTAGTCTTTATCTTCTGAAATGCTGCCTAGTATAATAATTGGGACAATATTTGAAAATCAGGAAGACATTCTTTGACCTCATTTGCAGGCTGATCTTGTCCTTTGGTCTGCTGTAAGGAACTACCATATGGTACTCAGCCCTATTTTGAGCACTGGCGCTTTTTCTTCTTAACTGAACTCAGTATCAGGTTAACATCCACCATTCCCATCAAAAATCTCTCAAGCACAAGCCAACTGAAAGTTGGCCTTCTTTAATCCAAGAGTGATATTTCTGTGCCTGGTTAACTTTTCTTTAGCTTTCAACATGAGCCAATTGGCTGTAATCACAGGATGTTATCAAAAACGATTGGGCAGATTCTGGGTAGCAATAGAGATAATTGCCAAGGAGAAACTAGGAAAAAAACAAATGAATCTTCCAACTCAGGGAGAAATAAATGGCTTCATTATGGGGTCAGGAGGGATGATCCTAAAATTCCCTGTCCGAGAGAAAATGCATAATGGTAGTTTGAGAGTTGAAGAATTTGGCAGCAGCAACATCCATGGATGAAAACAGCTTTTAAGAGCCAACCTCAGGGGATTGCATTTCTATAAAAGGAATGAGATGTTTTTCTTTATGCTGCAGAAAATGCGGAATCAGAGCCGACTGGAAACACAGCTAGCTGTCATTATCTGCAAAAGACGAATGATGTTCTCCTATATCAGGGTGATAGGCAAATATCTCTCCAAGTTTTCCGAAATTCATTTGGACAGGTCTCAGGAAGCAGGGGAAAACAACTTTCACATAAAACCCTGTTGAAAATGAGTTTTTCTGGAGTTTTCCCAATAATACTGTATCTAAGGAGAGCATTTACATTTGAGCCCCATTTCCCCTCCTTCCAGTTGCACCCAGACCAGTAGTGCAGGCTTCTGTTTGCCCTGACTGGCATTTTAAGCTGACGATGTGAGTGGTCTCACACCACAGGGCACTGCAAAATTCTTCAGAGAACATCCCCAGGACTGCCAATCAGCAAGCAGACCACAGGCTTCAGTTTTGAGTAGAGGTCCCAAGGCTTCCCCTGCCCCTCACTTAGGACTGACTGTGAACGTTCAATAAATTCTGATAATGAGGATTCAAAAGAAAGCCTCAGAGAGAAATATCATGAATACTACAGGATGCATTCTCTCTTTACTGTGAAATGATCTTCTTATCCACTGACTTGCTTTAGAACTACTCTAAGTTCTCAGAAATATTCAATGTTACATTTTCCTCCAGTAACTTCTTACATCCTTAACTGTTTAAATGTCTGCTTTGTGCAAGCAGAGAAAGCAAGGACTCGGAAATGAGTTGAATGGTTCCAGGCTCCATTAGTCTTGGGGAGAGGGGAATCTGAGCACCCCATGAATCCTAGCAGAGGTGTTAGTCTCCTTCTGCTCTCTGTTTCCCAAGGAAGCCCAGTCAGGGAGTTAGCCAACCAGGGATTGGCATTCAGGGACCTCCCTGGCAACCTCCCTGGAAATGGTAACTCCATTATGGGAGGGGATCTAAAACCAGGGGCCACAAGCAAAAGCTATGTGAACTCACAGCACTGGGTGAGATACTGATTTTAGAACCCAGAATTATTGCCAGGCCCTTGGGACTCAGTTAACCCCTAAGCTGTAGTTTCTTTACTAATGTGGAATACTAAATATTCACATTTTAAATAAGGCATGTGCCTTACCAGCATCTTGAGTTCATCTTTGATAAAGGCCTTCAATAAATACAAGTTCCTTTGTACATTTGAAAGTACTTGGAAGACTAGTTTACAAACACTGAACATGTAGGTGTACATAATTACTACAGTTTGGTTACACCATTCACTTTATCCACCAAACTTTATTTTTAATAAGGGTTGTTTCTGATTGGAATTGCTTAAATCTTGTCATTATTACTCTGACAAGCAACTTCAGATATCCAGCTTAATTCAAATGAAATTGGTACCTTTATCAAGTATTCTATCCAACATTAATTTACTGAATATAAGGTCAAGAATATATACCATTGGAATATGTGTGTGTATCTTTAATAGTATAATTGAAAAACATTGTAGTCCAAGCCACAACATTTAGATTTTAAAGTCCACTACAAGGATGAGAAAATCCATTTATTGTGCTGAACTCCAATTACTGTACTGAATACAAACACCTTTTTAGTAACCAAAGACTGTGCACTCTTGGAGAAGGTAAATTGCAGCCCACTTCCAACTCAGGTAATTACATTCTCTGCTGGTTGAAATCTGCTCCCAAGTTCTGAACCTCACACAAGGCTCTTCCTGCTCTGGCTTTGAACCTCTGGACTCTGGAGTCCATTGGCCCATCGTTTCTACTTTCTCCAAACAACCCCATCTCCAGTCCTCCTGGGCAGAATAATTTTATGATGGGGTTTTACTATTCATGTGTCTGTCACCCAGAGCTGAGAGCATCTTCCTAAGAGGCCTCTATTTGATCATAACTTATTATCGGTCTATCTGAGATTCAAGCCTGGATGACTTCTAATTTTTTGATGCTTAATGTAGAGAAAATAAAATTGCTTTTGATTGATCTTGCTGAACTTTGCAATGCATGTACTCCTTTTATCATTCAGTGGGTCATTGGAGGCTGGCGGGACAAGACTCTCTATCCAGAGGAGCCAGTGCAGTGGAAAGACTGGTCAAGGGGTCACATTCTAGTCTTTGGCTACCAGCTCTGTTATTATCTGGTTAACTTTATCCAAGTTACTTAAAGCCTCCGAGTCTCAGTTTCCTTATCTTTCAAAATGTGCGTACACATACTATTGTTATAAAGAACAAATGAAATGATGTATGTCACCTGTCATATGTACATATACGGAGGTATTATGGTTATTTATGAAATACAGAACCATTCCTTTAAAGATAAATGATATACACATAGTGTATCACACTCACCAACAGGGTACTAATTTGTTGACATTTCAGAGAAGGTTATAAACTATAAAGGAGAAGTTTGCACCAATTGTCTTATAAAAAGTATATTAATAGAACCGTGGTAAAATATTTAACAACAAGCACAAGTTCTTAAGGAAATGCAAAGCAATGTTCCTTTTTCCAAATTTTCGTCTATGTTAAATGATCAGTACAGGATAATCTGGTTTCCTATAGATGTATGAGCCTGAAAGAAGCACAATTACATTTTCATTGACAAACAATTTCACCTCTCTATAAATCAACATCATTTCCTCCTGGCCCCCTCCAGGATTCAGCAGCTGTCATAAGGTTGCCAGGTAGAATAATGATTCAGGATCCACAGACCACACTGTCTTATTGAACTGCTCCCAAGCTCACTGGCTCCGGGACCAATAAATCATTGCTTTACAAGTCATCTGGAACGCAGGGTGCAGCCCAGAGTCAAGAGTCAAGGTTCCACAATCCTGTTAGGAGGTATTTGTTATGAAAAGATTTCTTTTTAAAGAAAAAATTTTTAGTCACAGAATAACCTTTCTCCTGATCCTTTGAATCACTTCCTATCTGCCTGTTTCTCATTCCCTGAATATCTAACAATACCAATTCAGTGTTCAGACAACACTGTGGTTTTCTTCTCTTGATTTTGAAGTTCTTCCAGAGCCCCTGTTGTTTTTTAAAACGTCAAACTCAGGATTCTTTCTGGTGTGGCTTCCACCTCATTCTATCCCACTTCCCATGGAGATTACACACTCAGTAAAGAGTCGGCCTGTTTTCGGTGTCCCTAGCAGATGGAGACAAAGTTATTCCCCACTTTTGTTCCAAGAAACAAGGCAATATTGTGTTGCCAAGTTTTTGCTTTTTTGTATTGAGCAGTCGAAATAATAATAATAGTACCAATCTCTCCTCTTTGAAGGAGCTTTACCATTTATATAGTTTTCTGCTCCCCCATTCTCTCCCCATCTTTGTCTCTCTTGAGAGAATTGACTGTGAAATGTGCTTCATGCTGCCAGAGAGAAAATAAGTGAAGGATAAGGGCTTCATCTTTTAAGCAGCATCTAAGACTCCAGGAGTTATAACATTTGCTGATGAAACTGATAGCTAAAAAGCTTCTCTATGTCTTATTAATTTCTGCCTAAAAGTATTTAATCATCCCATTTTGTGGATAGCACCTCTTCTGGTTCTTTTAACTCTCCTGTCTTAAGTTTCATAAGAAATATCTGGGCTTAAAATTGAGACCTTTTCTTATAAATTAAGGATTGTGGTTTGACTTCAAAATTAAGGCTTAAAAAGGGGGGAAAAATGTAACATTCAAAATACTCATGCCTCCAAAATGAATACTCTTTGCCACAAGAACAACGTCTTTAGTTGATTAAAAAATTAAATTTCAAATGAGTTTATGAACAAGAATTTGCATTCTTTATACAAAAGGGAGCCCAAGAACACCAGAACACCGCAATAATAATTGCTACAGGGCAGGTAAGATCCCTGAGCAATGCTAAAATTAGTGGGTGAAATTAAAAAAAAAACTGGATGGTAGCATAGACTCAAAGTATCTCCCCCCAAATAAATGACTGTGACGTCAACATGTGTCCACAAATCATTTGATTCTTCTGTCCCTGGGAGGTAGAACTTCACTCCTCTCCCTTTGAATGTGAGTTCAACTTAATGACATGTCTCTACCTGAATGGGAAGGAAAAAACTGTAAATTCATATGGTAACTTTACAGAGACACCACTGAACTAAGGGACCAAGGTTAACATTTTTGTAATAAGACATATCAATGTTTTGTATCTCCCTAATATGAGGTGAAAAAGGTACATCACCTCTGTGGTATACTTCCCGCAAATCCATAACTCCAGAAATCATCATAAAATGTGAGATAAACCCAAATTAAGGGACATTTGGCAAAATAGCTGACCACTATTGCTTAAAAGTGTCAAGTCCATAAAAGTCAAGAGAAAAAAGGGGGAAAAATTCTGGACTGAGACCAAGAAGACACACTAATTAAATGTAAGATGTTATTCTGGATTGGAGTCTGAAACCAAAAAAGGAAAACTGGTGAAATCTGATAAAGTCTGTAGTTCACTTACTAGTATTGTATCAATGGTAATTTCTCAGTTTTGATAAATGTGCTATGGATATGTCAGATGTTAACATTAGAGGAAGCTGGTTAAAAGGTTTACAAGAACTCTCCACTATCTTTGTAAATCTAAAATTCCTTCAAAATATTTAAAAAATTATATAGTCTGTATGTTTACGCCTATGTTTAAAGAAATCATAAACAACATTTACATTTACTCATTCAATTTATTCTTCAGATATTTATTGTCAGCTTTCTGCACTGTTTTAGGTACTTGCTCAGTTGCTCATTGTTTTAGCCACATGCTTGCTTAGTTGCTAACTTGTGTTCGACTCTTCATGACCCTATGAACTGTAGCCCATCAGGCTCCTCTGATTCTTCAGGCAAGAATACTGGAGTGGGTTGCCATGCCCTCCTCCAGGGGATCTTCCTGACCCAGGGATCTAACCCTCATCTCTTCGGTCTCCTGCCTCGGCAGGCGGGTTCTTTACCATGAGCACCACTGGCGGGTTCTTTACCGTAAGCCTAGGGACTGGAGAAACAGTGCTAAATGAATGAGGTTTGCACACTCCCAGAACTTACAGCCTAACAGGTATAACAAGTACAATAAGTGAGTCAAAGGACAGGCTGCCCTGGGTGCATATGTATCAGGGTCCCATCCTATTCTGAGGGTTAGGGAAGGCTTGCCTAGAGCAGAGGATGATTCGGCTGAGATTAGAAGCACAGTGTTAGATGGCGTGGGAGCTGTTTGGACCGAAAGGGGATCCTTCCAGGCAGAAGGAGCAGCGTGACAAGCCAGAAATGAGGGCTCAAAAAGAAAGCCCAGAAGTGGAGTTAAAAGGTAGAGAGAGGGATCTAGCTATACAAAGGCAGGGGTAGATCATTCTAGGTCTTATGGGTCAGGGAAAGGATTTTGGACTTCATCCTAAAGCAATGGGTCAATCACCAGAGTGTTTTAAGTGAATTTTGTAATTCTATTGCAATCTATTTCTCTTAATTTGTCTATTTCCTAGCTTCCTAAGTCAGTATTGTTCATGTTTGAGAATGACTTAAAATTCCTAATTATTAGTGACTTTGCATAAGAACGTACCATTTTTCACCCCGACCCCATCTCTATCTTCCAGCAACGAGTTGTGTTGACATCTCCTTTATTGACGGAGCCATATTGTGGGTGAGCAGGGAAAGATATTTGCCAGTTGGTTCCCTTGCACTCAGACGGCCTTCCATTTGGGAGCACTCTCTTCATTGTCAGACCTTTGGTAGAAGCCAGGGCCCTATCTTCTGCTACAGATGCCCATGACTTAGACTCAGCTATCTGGGTCTCCCCATTCAGATCTTTGAATCTTAAGCGGATGAAGCAAAAACACGAGGGCTATCTAGAACTCTTCCTGGGGATGAGGTGCTGGCAACCAGGTCTAGAGTCACTGGCGGCAGCAGTACCAGCAGAGATATCCAGAAATCAGACAGTCCTTTGGCATGACATGGGCCCTGATTCTGTCACCAGCCTCCCATTGGCTCCTCCCCATTCATTGATCCTAATTCTCTGTAGGCAATCCAACATCTTCCCAACTATGTTTTTATTTGCAGGTCTTTTTCTGATACCTTTTCTGAAAGACACTGACTCATGACCATCAGAGTTCACATTTCTATAGCACTCATTATTTCCCCAGCACTGTGCTAAGTGCTTTGCTAACCCATTATCCCTTCAAATACCAGTAAAATAGAGAAATAGATTTCTCTGCTGACACAGGGAAGTCAGTTGGCAGGATCACTTACTTAGAAGAAACTAAAATACAGACAGAAAACTCTTTTCAGACCATGAGATTTAAAGCTTGCTTTTCCCTGCAAGAAAGAAATTGGAAAGCAACCTGAAATGTTTGAAAATGGGGGACTAAATAGACAAATTACAATACAACCACTCCAGGGACTAGTATGCAACCATTCTAAACAATAATTAGCAAAGCTGAGATGTAAAATGAGAAAAGCGTGTGACTGCAACTGTGTGAAAATATGAAGGCACATGGTCACGGAGTTGGAAGACCTGTGTAAATATTCAGAGCTGTTTTGTTAGGGTGGGGTTTCCCCCTCTGTGGCTGAATTCTCTAACATTGTTATACCATATCTATAATTTTAAAAGGAAGCACACTTTCCTTCACTATATATTTATCCCAGTGCTCTGGGATGACTCTGCTCCAAGTGTGGCAAAATCCCTATAATCATCCCCTTAGCAACCATTTAAAATAATGAACTTCAGGGCCACTTTTAAGTCTATGCTGGCAGAGCAGATACTGACCACCATGTTGGACTGAAGTTTTCAGTACTAAATCCCCAAATGAGCCAGTATTTCAACCCTCATGAGCTTCTATTGTGAGGTGAAAACCCTGATCCAGATGCATGTACTTTGGGCAGAGATGGGAGCCAGTGCTGCCCTGATTCATCATTTTGTTGCACTACAGTTTTCTGTTTCATGCAGGGGACCTGGGGCATCTGCTTCAGTTCATGAAAATTCACAGGAAAGAGACATCAGTCCTTTGAGTCACACTTTAATCTTCTACACAGTCTCATTCCCAGGGGTCTCTGATACCCTTAATTTGTGATGTTCCTATCCACTTTCCTGACCCTCGATCCTCTCTTTCTGCTTCCCAGGCTCCAAAATCCACCTTCCCTGTGAAACCTTCTCCAGTTCGCTAAGGAATTTCCTTAAAGATACCAAAAAATAAACAATATTAGTTGAGCGGCTAATGAAATGAAAATGACGGCTGCAATTTTTGTAGATCAAAAATGGTCTAATATCTAAAACATCGTCTGGGTCAGCTTAATTAATAGCAGGCAGCACCACCCACTACAGTTTGCAGCTTTGGCAGCCCCTATAAGCCCCAAGGTCACTGACTATTGCCCATCAGGATTTGCAGGGCTCTGTGGGTCTACCTCGGAGAAAGCAATGGCAACCCACTCTAGTACTCTTGCTTGGAAACTCCCATGGACGGAGGAGCCTGGTGGGCTGCAGTCCATGGGGTCGCTAAGAGTGGGACACAACTGAGAGACTTCACTTTCACTTTTCACTTTCATGCACTGGAGAAGGAAATGGCAACCCACTCCAGTGTTCTTGCCTGGAGAATCCCAGGGATGGGGGAGCCTGGTGGGCTGCCGTCTATGGGGTCGCACAGAGTCGGACACGACTGAAGCGACTTAGCAGCAGCAGCAGCAGCAGTGGTCTACCTTGACATTGCTTTGGTCAGGTGGGCCTTGTTGTTGTTCTTTAGTCACTAAGTCATGTCCGACTCTTTTGCATCCCTGTGGACTGTAGCCTGCCAGGCTCCTCTGTCCATGGGATTTGCCAGGGAGGTATACTGGAGTGGGTTGCCATTTCCTTCTCCAGGGGACCTTCCCAACCCAGGGATTGAATCTGCCTCTCCTGCGATTGTAGGCAGATCCTTTTCCACTGAGCCATTTGGGAAGCTCAGGTGGGCCCTACTTAAACCTTTTCCATATTTTCCAGAGTTTTGTAGTTTGCACCTAATTGAGAAACTTGCACAAAGGAACTTTGAGGTCCCTTCAGGATGATCTTATTAAAGGAGAATTACTAAGTAGTTCTTAGTCACACACTGATTATATTTCAAACTTAAAAAATTCATGAACCCTGTGACCTAGCAATTCTATTTCTTGATAATTTGCCCAACAAGTATACACACTTGTGCAAAATGATGTCTATTTAAGAAGATTCCTTGCTACTTTGGTTTGTAATAGCAAAAGACTGTTTTTAACTGATTAAATCCATGTGGTACATCAATACAGTGGATTGAATAATGTGCCTCCAAGATACGGCTTTCAGCGAAGAAGTAAGATGGTGCTCTGGTATGTTTTCACTTCTGTGAGGAAGTAGTGCAGAGAAGATATGTGTATGTGTAATTGCATGGAAATTGTATAGAAAATCTCCAGATACATAAAATGATGGTTGTCTCTTGGTAGGGGAACTGGGTGGTACAAGTAAGGAGAGGAGACTAATCTTTCAGTGTACATCATTTGATACATGGCAAATTTTCTACCGTGTGCATGAATTACTTATTTAAAAAAATAAATGTGATGTTTTTAAACTAGGTTTTTTTCTCATCAGTAAGATTAAGAATTAAGAGCACAGTCTTGCTTTGATATTGACAGAAGGAGGAGTCCCTTTCACTGATTCTCATGCCTTATATTCTCCTGCTTCTTCTTGACAAAAGGTTGAGGTATTTACACAGAGGATCATACCTCTCCTGACATGAAACTCCTAGACCACTCAAATTTCAGTTTCCTCAGTTTGCTCTTTCAAGTCTGGGGCAAGGGGAGGAAGAAGACAATTTCAGGAGGAAAGCAGAGAAAATTCAATTTCATGAATTCTTTTAAGTTTGGAATTTAGTAACAATTTCAGAAGGAAAAAGACTATATCAAACAAATTAAGCATAGATATAGATATAAAGATCTATCTATCTATCTATCTATCTATATATCATACCATATGATCCAGAAATCCCACTTCTAGGTATAATTCAGAAAAGAAGAAAACTCTGATCAGAAAAGACACATGCACCTCAATGTTCATAGCAGCACTATAATGGCCAAGATATCTATCAACAGATGAACAGGTAAAGAAGACAATGTGTGTGTGTGTGTGTGTGTGTATACATGTATATAAATGTATATATATACATAACTTATCTGGTGGCTCAATGGTAAAGAATCCACCTGCAATGTAGGAGACTCAGGTTCCATCCCTCGATTGGGAAGTTTCCCTGGAGGAGGGCATGGCAACCCACTCTAGTATCCTTGCCTGGAAAATCCCATGGACAGAGAGCTGGAGGGCTACAGTCCATAGGGTCGCACAGAGTTGGAGACTATGAAGTAACTTCGCACACACAGCACCCATTCACACACACACACACATACACACATATGTGTATGTATATATATCTGAATCACTTTTCTGTACACCAGAAAGTAACACAACATTGTAAATCAACTATGCTGTGTTGTGCTTAGTCACTCAGTCGTGTCCGACTCTTTGGGACCCCATGAACTGTAGCCCTCTAGGCTCCTCTGTCCGTGGGGATTCTCCAGGAAAGAATACTGGAGTGGGTTGCCCTGCCATCCTCCCAGGGGATCTTCCTAACCCAGGGACTGAACCCAAGCCTCCCACATTGCAGGTGGATTCTTTACCATTTGAGTCACCAGGGAAGTCCAAATCAACGATACTTCATTTAAAAAAATTTTAAGATATATAGATCTATATATTCTTGTAAACCACTACTATGAACACTGTCTCATAGTAAATGTCCCCCAAATTTATACAATATTTGTTTGTTTCTAGAAATTTGACTTAAGATCCTTCAAAGCAGAGCATTCTTTTGAGTAGGCAACATATCTTCCCCACAATTTTGAAAGTAATTTGAGCCCAATTGAATAAAGATTTCCTATGCAGACACCTCTATCCATTAAGTACTATAAAGCCAGCACATCAAAATCTGGGATAGTGTTTTCCAAGGTTGTTTTATTTCTGACTTGATTCCTTGTCTTTAACCACTTATTGTCAAGTAAAGCTAAATCTACGTCAATTCCTTATACAAAGGACCACACATTTGATCTTCAGATAGATTTTAGATATGAAGCCTTTTGAGGGAAAAAAGAAGAAAGCAAATGATAGTAAAAGAGAAATCATTCAATTATGTTTTAGTTTCAATAACCTGGTGCTATAACCACTAACTACTCTCCCTCCAAACAACCCTAGTCTTAAGTGCTCTGAGCAATTTATGAAACATTGAAAAAAGGAATGAAACTGGGTTTTCTTTCCTTACTTTTGGGAAATGCATAAGCAAATAGTGTTAGAATATCTTTAGAGGCTTTGGCAGAGGAACTGCCAAGTGGATCCTTTTGCGTCCTCAGTGGAGGGTACCGCTTACCCCTTGTTTCCTCCAGTCAGAGTTTTGGTAACATTATGAAACATGTATAATTTCCCCTTTTAAAGTGCATTTTTCACTTTTAAAGGGGAATGCAAATATATAATTAATTAAAATAAAAACAAAATTATAAAACTAATGAGAAACATATGCAAAACGTGACATGGTTACTATTCTTCATAAATAAATATTCTATATTTTTTGATGAACACAGAATACAAACTGATCATTAAATGTATGAAAAACTGTCAAACTTCACTGATAAGGAAATGCAAATTTAACTCAACAGCAAAATAACATAAATAACCTGATTTAAAAATGGGTAGAGGATCTGCACAGGTATTTTTCCAAAGAAGATATTCGAGATGTTCAGCATCACTAATCATCAGCGAAACACAAATCAAAATCACAGTAAGATATCATCTCACACCTGTTAGAATGGCTATTATCAAAAAGACAAGAAATAACAAGTGCTGGAGAGGATGTGGAGAGAGGGGAGCCTTCAACAACTGTTGGTGGGAATGTAAATTTATACAACCACTATGTATACCAGTATGGAGATTCCTCAGAAAAACTGAAAAAAGAACTACCATACGATCCAGCTATTCCACTTCTGGGTATTTATCCAAAGAATATGAAAACACTAATTGGAAACGACATATGAGCCCCTGTGTTCACTGCAACACTATTTACCACAGGCCAGATGTGGGAATAATCTAGGTGTCCATTGATGGGTGGAGGGATAAAGATGTGAATGTATACATAATGAAATGCTACTCTACAGAGCCATAACAAAGAAGAAAATCTTGCCATTTGTGACAACACAGATGACCCCTGAGAGTATCATGCTAAGTGAAACAAGTCAGATGGAGAAAGACAAATACCATATGATATTATTTATATGTGGAATCTAAAAAACTAATCAAGCAGAACAAAAACTAGCTCACTGGCACAGAGGACAGATTGGTGGTTACCAGAGAGGAAGGGAGTTGATGGATGGACGCAATGGGTGAAGGAGGGCAATTGTATGGTGATGGGTGACAACTAGACTTTTGCTGGCGATCAAATCATAATGTTGTACACCTGAAACTTATGTAATGTTCGTGCCAATTTCACTTCAACTTTTTAAAATTAAGCAAATTAAAATCTGTGCCATTTCACCTATCATGTCAGCAAAGATAAATATTAATGTTTCATAGTCAATGTCTGCTACCCAGTGAGGAAATAAATTTCCAAAATATGCTATGGAATCATTACAGAACTGACTGAATAAATAGTGATGAAGCCATAGGATAAAATGTTTCTCAATGTCCAAATAATAAACACAAGAAAATGGCAATCAATAGTTTTGAGTGGAAAAAAGCAGTTTACAAGAATATAGGCCATATAAAATCAGACTGTTTCTAGCAATGTGCTTCATTAAAGTGTAAACGTTATTCTCTTATAATTTCATGGATTATTTTTTAAACTTTGTTCATTGTAGTTTTTTGCATTATTTGATTATTTACTGTAACCATGTCAGTTTCACAAAACCCAAAAGGCTCTTCTCTTTAATAATATAAAGGAGTAAATTAATCTCCTTTGGAAAGCATCTATTACATATGTGGAAAGATTCATTTTTCTTGGGGCCTCTTATTACCCATTAAAATGAACTGCACATTATTTTTACTGCTTGAAGTCCTCTGAATAAATTTGTGAGCATTCTCTTCCAAAGACTCAGTCTGGAGAGATTAATCTGTGGTTTTGGTTTAAGAAATGAAGTCTATTAAGTGGTCCTAAAAACAAAAGTGGGCATCAATGTTAATGCAAATCATTGGCTTTAAAAGTGCTGAGCTTCAGCGAGCACGGCTTTCTCTTCCTTTGCACTTTATTTTAAATCACTGGAGAAGGCAATGGGAAGGGAGCCCTGTAACCCAGACATCCACCTGTCCTACACACTTGGAATGAAGGCCAATAGACCTTCTAAAGTTGGGAGTCTGAGTGAGCCTTTGAGATGACAGTGGGACTTTGATTTTGTGATTACAATTAAAGATCAAGGTGAGCACCCAGTGCCTGCAGACTTTGCCTGATGGAAATGAATAAACACTTGGCTCTAATACTATACCCAGCTAGAATACAAATAGAGCATATTATCAGCCATCAGAGCATGTCGTCTCTGAATAGCAGTGGACTGAGGAGCAGACTTTAAATCAAAGCAAAGGAGAGTGCCCCAGTGCCCCTCATCAACCATTCCTCGTCTAGGCTCCCCATGGAGCCAAGAGAGAGGGGGGACCCCCCTTAGGCAGCCCAATCAGCAGAACGAGCTCTGGGATTCAACAAGGTGTCAGGTGTATTCATTGTACACAGATTCTCATTTGCCTCTTCCGCTGTCTGACAGATTGCTTCTTTGCAGACCTCCAGAAGGAGGCAAATTACTGGGTAGGGTGTGTAGAAAGGGACACACTCATGCACTGCCGGTGGGAGGGGAGGTTAGTACGTGATTTGATGAGAAGGACAGTTTGGCAGTGTCTGTCAAATTTTACAATGCACATGCAGTAGCAACTTTGTTTCTGGGAGTCTAACTTCCAAACTTCTAGCACAAGAATATTTATACAGGAGGCACACTGCGGCATTGCTTATAATGGAAAAAGTTCCAACCAACCTAAAGGCCCATCATTATGGGACCATTTAAATAACATTGTGGAATATTGTGTGGCCATTAAAAATGAACTACTATGGCAATGACTTGGAAAGATATCCCTATTAAATGAATCCCTTTGGAGGGAAAAAAGAAGCCTTTATCTCCACAAATTAGCATAGATATATGTATATGTAAATGTAAATGTCTGGCTAGTGTTGAAAAGAATTTGAAATAGTTACTAAGGATTATTAAGTTTCCCTGGTGGCTCAGATGGTAAGGAATCTGCCTGCAATGCAGGAGACCTGGGTTCGATCCCTGGGCAGGAAAGAGTCCCCTGGAGAAGGGCGTGGCTACTCCCAGTATTCTTGCCTAGATAATTGGACAGAGGAGCCTGGTGGGCTACAGTCCATGGGGTCACAAAGAGCTGGACACAACTGAGCAACTAACACTTTCCCTTTTCTTCCCCCAAGGATGATTAAACCGTTAATAAGAATTCTTTTTTTTTTTTGGCCATGCCACATGGTTTCTGGGATCTTAGTTCCCTGACCAGGGATTGAACCTGGGCCCTTGGCAGTGAGAGCATGGAATCCTAACCACTGGACTGCCAGGAAATTCTCAAGAATTCTCTTTTTTAGAGATGTGGTTAGGATTGAAATAGAAGAAACTCACTTCCAACTTTTATAAACTTCTGTATTGTTTAAATTAGAAACTTTTTCCTTATGAAGTTTACTGTTATTTCTTAAATTACATATTTTTTATTAAATTTTTAAATTTTTTATTGAGATATACAGCCCATTAGCAAACAGTATTGTGATAGTTTCAGGCGAACATCGAAGGGACGCAGCCATACATATAGGTGAATCCATTCTCCTCCAAACTCCTCTCCCATCCAGGCTGCCACATAACATTGAGCAGAGTTCCCTGTGCTATACAATAGGTCCTTGCTGGTTATCTGCTTTAAATATAGCAGTGTGTATACTTCAGTCCCAAACTCCCTAACTATCCCTTCCCCCATCCTTCCTACTGGCAGCCTTCTCTAAGTCTGTGAGTCTCTTTCTCTTTTGTAAGTTCATTTGTTAAATGATACATTTTAAAAAGGTGCCCAAACTGACTTAGTATACTTCCTGTTGTTCACTTAGTATACTTCGTGTTGATGTTTTGTTCAAGGTGACACCGACTCTGTCCCCTTAGCTGCCCCCAGCCCTGAGGATGTGAGTGCTGGGCAGAAGCCAAGGGAGAGCCTCAGGCTCCAATGATCTTACAATGAGTTTCAAGGCAGGGGCTTGGTCACAGTGTGGCGAACTTAGCGGCCACTTGTTACTGACTCTAGATTTGAGCTCGGAGCAGGATCACCACTGACTTTGAACCCCTGATCCCCGTCACGTCCTGCTTCCTCTGTCTCTGAACCCCATCTGTCCCCAAGGTTGGTGTGGGGCTGAGCTCACAGTGGAGGGCTGAGTGGACTGTAAGACCAGGATGGAAGTACTTGGGCCAGAAGGCAGAGGGCGTTGCCTCGGGAAACTGGATCTCCATCCAGTCTCCAGCCCTATCTAGCCACTGGGCCACAGACAAATTTCTCAATGAATCTAATTGATTCCTACAGTGTCCTCTGTTTAGGGAAGCAGCCCATGGTGGGGGAAAGTGGGAGGCATGTGGGGTTAGAAGGCCCTGCAGCCAGTCTTCTTATCTGCTCTCTGGGCAGCCTTGAGAAAAATTACTGTGACTTGGTGGGAAAAATAACGCTGAAACGACATTGTATCTATTTGAACAATATGTTTTCTAAAGATACTCTGGAAGTCCCTTGTAAGTCTGGATGGCTGCATGCTAAGTCGCTTCAGTCATGTCCAATTCCGAGAGCCTACAGACTTAGCCTTCCAGGCTCCTCTGTTAACAGGATTCTCCAGGCTAGAATACTAGAGTGGGTCGGCATGCCCTCTTCCAGGGGTTCTTCCTGACTCAGGGATCGAACCCACAGTTCTTATGTTTCCTGCATTGGCAGGCAGGTTCTTTACCACTAATGCCTCCTGGGAAGCCCCTCTTGTAAATCTGTGTGCGTTTGTGTTAGCCAATCAGTTGTGTTTGACTCTTTTCGACCTCATGGACTGCAGCCCCCCAGGCTCCTCTGTCCTTGGGATTTTCCAGGCAACAATACTGGAGTGGGTTGCAATTTCCTTCTCAGTCTTGTAAGTCTACCATTCAGTAATTATAGTCTATATAAACTAAGGTTAATAAGCCCATAAGACAAAAACTCTCTCCCCATTGGGAGTCATGGGTGACCTTTGATAACTCAGCGACTGGCTAGAACATGGCACTTTAAGTCAGAGAGTGATGATGGTGGGAGTTGATGGTGGTGATGGTGATGGTGATGATGGTGCTGTTTGGGCAGCATTGTACATTCCCATCAGCGGTTTCTGAAGGCTTCCTTCTTCTTCTATCTTCTTGAGAAGTAAGAGTATACTCTCTGCATCTTTTGTGCAGCTTCCTGAAGCTTCTTCCCATGGCTGTGTGTAGAGGAGGTTGTCTAGTAAGTTCTGAATGGACTAGACCAAACTTGGCCATTGATGTTCATTCCTGAGAGAGTGTTTTTCTCCCTCTTTCAGTTCTGGCAACGTGGGAGAACATGAATGTACAGGAACACAGATGTGAAGGAGGAGGCAGGAAGACCTCTTCCTCAGAGTCCTCTTGGGAACAATACTCCCTGTGTCCACCAAGTGCTAACAGCTGATGGAGCCACTTGTCATTTCTTTCTTTCTTTTCTCTTTCTGCTATTTTACACTTCATGTTCTAAGTAAGAAAGGAGAACAAAAGGAATAGGCAAGAGAGGAAAGAGGAAAGGAAGGAAGAAGGAGATGAGGGCTGGAAATATTCATCTGTGATAAATTAGTATGAGAATGGGTGAAGCTACTCACTCAAGGTAAAAACATGACTAGAGAAGAGAGGTTCCAATATTAAGACCTGGGAAACACCAGCATTTTGAGATTGGGTGAGATGGAGAAACCAATAAAGGAGGCAAGTATTTAGAACCAGGGAGGAACAGAGCAAGGGAGGAGAGAAATGGGAAAGTAAGTGGAAAGCCTGGAAGGTGAATGAAAGAGAAGACGCAGGGAGGACCAGAAGAATTTGGGATGACTAGAGAGAATGGTCCTGTAGAAACAAGAGAGAAGCCCCCTGGAGGGAAGGAGTATGTTAGAAGTCATAAAGTCTTGGCATTCCCAGAGAGACTAAGATATTCGAGGTTCAGTAGCATCTGACTCGTTGAGACCCTGTGGACTACGGGGAGCTCCAGGCTCCTCTGTCCATGGGATTTTCCAGACAAGAATATTGGAGTGGGTTGCCGTTTCCTTCTGCAGGGAATCTTTCTGACCCAGAGATCGAACTCACATCTCTTACATTGCAGGTGGATTTTTTACCACTGTGCCACCTGGGTGGTTCAGGATCCCATGCAATTGAGTCCTTGTCCTTACCTGCCCCATCGCCTTCCGCTGCACCCCCAGGTCTGTCTCAGCACAGTCACCTCCATCCTCTTTTCACTTTCTTCTTCTGACTCTTGAATCTTCCTCTGCCGCTTCTTCAGGTGGTAGCTGCTTCTCTCCATGCCCTTCACACCTCATGACCTGTTCTCTCGCACACTTTCACACTAGTCTCTCCTTAACCCTGGGCGCTGGAAGTAAAAGCCCCAAATCCCAACCACTAGGCCACCAGGGAGCTCCCTAAAGATAGATCTTGACCTCTATCTACTGCCTCATTGTCCTGTTCCCTTTTGCAACAACAAAAATCACTGAAATAGTTGTATGTACTGTCTTGCTCCAAACGTCTCTCCTCTCACTGTGCAGGGATCTTCCTCCAACAAGATTCTATTCCCACTATTCACGTTATGCAACGGTTCATGACAAGGTCCCATTGACAAGGCTCCCCATTGGTAAATCCTACAGTCAGCTTTCTCTCATGTGTTCTCCACTTTGCCTCCTGTGTGTCACTCTTTTTGGGCTCTCCTCCTGCCTTTCAAGCTGATTTTCTCAATTTCTTTTGCTGATTTTTTTTTTCTCAAATCTCAGAACTCTAAACACTGATACAGCTCAGAGCTTGATCCTCAGACTTCTTCTCTGTCTGGTTTGCCTCCCTCTCTAATTTCATTCAATCTCATGGTTTAAAAAATTATCCCAGGGACTTTCCTGGTGGTACAGTGGATAAGAATCCGCCTGCCAATGTAGCGGACATGGGTTTGATCCCCGGTCTGGGAAGATCCCACATGCCTTGGAGCAACCTAGCCCTGGGCGACACAGCTACTGAGCTCATGGGCTGCATGCCTAGAGCCTGTGCTCCGCCACGAGAGAAGCCACCCTGACACGAAACCAGCACGCCGCAGCAAAGAGTGGCCCCCGCTCACCGTATCTAGACAAAGTCTGAGCACAGCATCAGAGGTCTAGAACAGCCACACATTAATTATTAATAATGAATTTTCAAATGTATCTCTTCATTAACTATTCCCAATTTTACCACCCTGGACAGATTCCCAGAACAGCAGAGTCATAAATCCAACTCTTAACATTATATTTTCACTTGGATGTCTAACAGACACCTCACACTCAATATACCTACTACCAAGTTAGTCATTTTGCTCCATAATCCTCATCCCACTGCCACTGCCCCAGTCTTCTTCTTCTCCATAAGTTGCAAATCTATTCTTTCTGTTTCTCAGGCTAAAACCTTGACTCCTCATTCTCTCACAACCCAATACAATCCATTAGGGAAAAAATTTTTTAATATATCCAGAATCCAATCACTTCTCACACTCTCCTCTGCTATCATCTTTAGCTCTTACCTGGATATTACCACCATTTCCTGACTACATCGTGTGTTGTTGTAGATATGCTGGCTGTCTACCTAATCCATCATCCTTTCCTTCTTTGCATGTGGGTTGATACATTTCCCAGTTCTACCTGTAGTTTATTGTGACTAAGTTCTGGACAATGAAATGCAAGAGGGGCTGTGTGCCCCTTCCACTGCAGACCTGCAGACCATGGCATGCTTCCTGAATCCTTTTTTCACTTCCCATGAGCCAGAACCTGAAGAAAGCTAAAGCCGTGAGTTTTGTAAACAAAGGCAATGGCCTAGGGGATAGAGGACCCCAGATGTCTGAATAATCATATAAACCATAGAGTTGAACGGAGAATAAGAAAAAGACTGGTTTTGAAAATATTTTGCACATACTATGGAAATATATGGAATGAATACTGTTATATTAGAGGTTTCCATGAACTATCAGTGTTTGAAAGCAGTGAGGTAAGTCCATTGTGCCCAATACAACAGACTTACCTAGAAAGGTTTTAAAGACAGATGGTAATGGGAATTTCCTGGCAGTTCAGTGGTCAGGACTTTATGCTTGCACTGCCTGGAGCCTGTGTTCAATCCCTGGTCCAGGAACCAAGATCCTACAAGCCAAGCTAGTGCCGAAAAATAAAACAGAAAAACCCAGATGGTGGTAAGGCCCTTCTTTCCAAAGAGTCTCATTAAGCAGGCCCTGGGATTCTGTGTTTAAGCTCCCCTTTGGAGAAGGCAATGACAACCCACTCCAGTACTGTTGCCTGGAAAATCCCATGGACGGAGGAGCCTGGTGGGCTGCAGTCCATGGGGTTGCTAAGAGTCGGACACAATTGAGCGACTTCACTCACTTTACTTAGACAAGAAGGGCTTCCTTGGTGACTCAGAGGTAAAGAATCTGCCTGCCAATGCAGGAGATGCAGGTTCAATTCCTGGGTGGGGAAGAGTCCCCTAGAGAAGGAAATGACAACCCACTCCAGTATTCTTGCCTGGGTAATCCCATGGACAGAGGATCCTGGCGGGCTATAGTCCATGGGGTCGCAAAAGAGTTGGACACAACTTAGTGACTAAACAACAACAACATACACAAGAAACTGGTAATATTAGTTACTTCCAATAGCTAAAAACTGGGTGGCTAGGTGACAGGATCAGAGAAGGCGATGGCACCCACTCCAGTACTCTTGCCTGGAAAACCCCATGGACGGAGGAGCCAGGTAGGCTGCAGTCCATGGGGTCACAAAGAGTCGGACATGACTGAGCAACTTCACTTTCACTTTTCACTTTGATGCATTGGAGAAGGAAATGGCAACCCACTCCAGTGTTCTTGCCTGGAGAATCCCAGGGACGGGGGAGCCTGGTGGGCTGCCGTCTATGGGGTCGCACAGAGTTGGACACAACTGAAGCGACTTAGCAGCAGCAGCAGCAGGTGGTGGGATAAGGAGGATTTTCACAACATTTTTTTTGAAACTTTAGATTTAGAATGACATGAATACATAATCATATTTAAAAAGTAATCATATTAAACCTACTTACTGTATTAACCAGTAGATAATGAAATGTTCATTGAAGGATCCTGACATAGCTAGTCCTGAACAGGAGTTTGGGAAACAGGTCAATTTTCCCAACCATTATTCATGAAGATTTAACCTTCGCTGCAACCCAGATTCCATTTGAACATTCCCAGTGTCTCCACACACCTCTCTTCATAAAGCAGACCACTCAGTTGTCCGACAGCTGTAATTATTAGCATGTTGTCGCTCTATGCAAGTCTGTTTCAAAGCGAGGATGCTATAAACATCATCATGGAGTTGGGGGCATGATAGGATCTACAACATAACTGAATTCACTGACAACAGTGAGATAAAGAGTCTATTGGATATGACTCTGGTGGGTCTCTGCCTGTCACCAAGACAGAAAACTGACATTGATTTTATCTTCAGATTTTTGCTTGACCTACTGCTGTGATTGTGGCTTTGCTTATCAGGGAGTTTTAAAATGGGATATGAGTCCTTGTTTAATTAGTATTATATCTATCTTGTCCCTGATTCTTATTGTCTAATGGAAATGGGCTTCTTTATTACCTAATATAGTAGCTTAAAGCAGGGAGAGACAAGAAAACTGAAGCTACAAAATTCAAGCAGCTGAGTACTGTCTTGTCCTGGCAACACTGGAAGATTTCTTGGTAAATGAATGTGTCGATGCCCCAATCCAAATGCATTGCAATATTCAAAAGAGGAGACATTGCCGTGAAAGAAATGAGTGGGAAGTGTCTAATTTCGTACTTGGGTCCACGGTTTTGGAATAGAAACCAATCCTTTCAATCCCAAAGACTATATCAGTCGCTTCTACTTTATCCCCACCTCCACTACCAAATTCCTATTATTTGTTCTCATTTGAATGGTCTGAAACTGTCAAGCAACAGAAAGGTTGTTATCAATACTACATCAGCCCCAGATGGATTAGAGGGGAGATGATGCCTGTGGCTCTTTAATCCCTCCATCGATTCCAGGATTCTGAGCTTCTCCAGGGAATGTGGCAAAGCCACAGGAAGTCCCCAAAGGCAAAATGTTGCAGGCTGCTCTCCGGTTCAGCAGCCAAACACACACACACAAAGTAATGTAGGCAAGATGAGAAGAAACTCTTCTTTGCCTGCAACTCAGAGGCAGGGGAGAGCATAGGGTATTTTTTTTTTTATTCGTCCTGTAGTCCACCTTAGCTTGTGAGTTCCTAAGGAACACATACTTCCATGTATGTCTTCTGTTTCCAAAACGAACCCCAAAGCCACCTGCTTCAAGTAACCTCATATGGAGTCAGAGATGTGTACTGCTGTTGCCTCCAGCCCAATTCTGTTTTCAAGTCCAAAAATAGATTTCAGGGAGGCATGGAACAAAATCTTTATATTCCCTTTGTTTGAGTTCCACTAAATTGAATGGCACTTGCCATTTACTTTCATCATGAAATTGAGGAGAAATAGCTGCAATGGTATTTGTTAAAAAAAAAAAAAAAAGACTTTGGAGCAGATTGTAAAGAAAGAACAATGAGACATAAAGTAACCATTCTTTACTCTTTTAAGCAGTAATCTATATTTATTGAAATTCATAGTGCACACATAAGCTGTGAGAACACAGCAAGGCAAGCAGTACAGGCATTCTTATGGCAATATAGAATGAAATAGCGGAATACTGTCCACTGAAAAACTCAGATTCCTTAAACACACACAAAAAAGGAGGACCACAAGCAATATTGTAGGCAGTTCCAACAGCATTATCTTTTTTCTGCATTCAAGTATTTTTCTCAGCATTGTGTAAGACATTAAATTCTCAGCATTATGTCTTATTTCATTAAAGTAACTATAAACAAAACAAAAATTTTCAGTTTTGTTACAAATATAGAGTATTTGATTTTTTAAAAGGAGTTAAGGTTGCCCCAAACATTTTGTATAAAATATTCATCAAACTGTTAGAGAGTAAGAAAGAGAAATATACACACTGGTTGTCTTCCTAGAGCATCCAGGCCCTACAATGGCCACGACTGACATTAACAGTGCAGGTATTTAAAAATCAAGAATAAGATAACAACTTTAACAAAAACAGAGTTGAAGTCTGTTTTCATACATATCTGTATTTTAAAATATTTTCAGACTATAAAATCACAGGTACATTGACACTGGAGAACGTTCGGAATATATTTTTTGGAAAACACATCATGTGAAAAACACACGGTGTGTTATGCCTCTTGGCAATTTTTGTTTCATTTTGAATGAAAAGCCATTCATTACATTATTTGCATTAAATACAGAAGCTAGGGGGATTTCCTAGCACAATTTTCCTCCTTATTTGAATTTCTCTGAACTTTGCATTCTCTTTCAACTTATCTGTTTTGTATCAAATACTAAACTAGGAAAAGAAAGAAATTTCTACAGAAGAGTTAAACAGGGCTTTAATGTTTTCAAAAATTACTTCTGTTTTTGCACACTTCCTGCACATGACCCACAGCAAGAAAGGCAGGAGAGCTAAGAGTGAAGCAAGGTGACATTTGATCTAGCTACAACCCTGCAGGGATTTTTCTTCCCTGCAAATAACTGGAAAGTGGCAGCGATAGGAAACGTCCTTAAAATTTGGACAAATACTGAGGAATACTTCATTATACAAATAGGAAGTCAAGAAGTCGCCGCTATTTCTATGGGTTTCCGGGGCAAGCGAGGCTCTTACACCCAAGTTTTGAAACTATGAACTACAGTATTCCACAGATGATTGTGCCTGGTGTTTAAAAGGCCCCTGCAGAGGTCTAGTCAAAATATTTACATTCCTCTCGGAAACTGTAACGCCAAAGAAAAGAGAAGCAAAGTGAGAGGACGAATCAAAAGAAAAACTTTCCTTCCCCCGCAGCGAGAAAAAGTGTCAGGCCGCTGGGTCTTCTCCAACGACAGTCCCGTTCTCTCCGTTTAAATCAGGCGTGGATAACACACCTTTTCAGTGAACATTCGTCTCTGGCAAGGTGCACTGGTAAAATTTTGCGTCAAAATCAGGGTTATATCAATTTGTGAAAGCCACTGGGTGATTCGAAAGCCGTAAGTGGGCGTGTTTAATTGTCCATGTGGGTTCCCCACCCTGGGCACTGCACCGGCGCTGTAAATAGATGGGTGAGTGATGGGCATGTAGATTTTTCCCATAAAGTGCAGCCACTGACTCAAAGTGAGTCAGAACCTGACTTGGAAGCGAGTTCGAGGCTGGCCGGCTGCAGGGATGGGGTGCGAGTGGAGGATGGAGCAGGCGAGAGAGGGGTCGATGGTTAGCGAAGGAAATGACCCAACTCCCTCCCTTCTGTTTTCACAATCTGCGTCACGCTTCTGGAGTCGCCGAACCGGCGCAGCGCCGGGCGGCCGCGCAAGCCAGGTCAGGCAGGGCACCCGCCTAGCTGTCGTCTTCCCGGCCCAGGGTCCTCCTGCCCCGACCCCGCCTGCAGGAGGCCCCCAAGAGAGGCCGAGGTGGGGATCTGGCCTGGCGCCTGCGGGCCTAACCCGGAAGCCGTGGAGCTCGTCCCATCGCGGCGCCCCTCGACGTGGGCGCGGAGCTGGGAGTTCAGAAGCGGGGTCTGAAGCGCCGGGCTGCGGCCGGCCGGAGAGGAGGGGCCGCGGAGACATCGTGGCCTGCCTGCTCCCGGGCCGCTCCACTCTTGCCGCCCGCGTCCTAGGCAGAAACGCACCTCCTGACCAAGCATTAGTAGTAATACTCCATTATTCCTGTTAGAACAAGTTAATGTAAGGGTTGGGCCAGGAAGCCCCGGGCGGGGTCACGTGCGCCCCCGTTACTCCGGCTCCCCTCGCCTCTCCAGTTCGAGTTATGCCATCAAGCTAATATATTGTGACTGCTCTTCTCTCCTGTGACAAAGGCTTGCAGCTGCCTCCAAATCAATAGACGTCAAAGAAATATGAAAACAATCATGACACAAAACTTAAATCCTGGCTGGAGCCTACATAATCAGAACTGTGCTTCTGTTCTCCAAGCCGCAGATTAATTTATCCCAAAGTTTAGTCAAATTTTATTCCGGTACCTTTTTCCCACCAGATCCCGCTACATCTGTCGGGTTTGTAATGTAATTTGTAATTACTGCCCTTCATGTGGTCCGGTGCCTTGAACCATCTTTAATTAAAAGCATAATTAAGGGAAGATCTAAAGAAAGACAATTACCAGATGGTCTTTTTTTAGAGGCGGTAGTTTCGCGGAGAGGGGCGTAGGGTCTGTCCCAGGGACCCCGCGCCTGGGGAGGGGGCGGCGGGCTCGAGCGACGCTTGCGCACTGTGTAGGCCTCGGCCCCAGCCCACCCCTATCCCCCCGCCTCGCCCGCCCCCCAGCGTTAGCCCTGAGGCTCCGCCAAGGCCGCGCCCCAAGGTGAGCGCCAACCTCCCCGCCGTGTAAAGAGACCCTGCCTTCCTTCGCTTTTTTCCTGGGCTTGTAGGGTGTGCTAGGGAAGCTGCGGCAAGTTCAAGGCCAAAGCAACTTCCAAATCCGCGAGGGAGCCCCCGGAGCCTGCCCCGCCCGCCCCGCGCGCGAGCCTGGGAACTCAGGAACTGAAGGAAGGGAACGACACGAGGGCTGGAAGGAGGGGGAAAGGAAGGGGGAAAGGCGGCTGCCCCCAAGAGGGAGACCTGGAGATGGGGTCCCAGTTTAGGTCCTCCCTAGACCTAGCAGGGCTAGGGTGGGAGCTGGGGAAATCTGTCCCGTGCGGGCCCTAGAACTCCTGGGGACAACAATCCTTGCCATCGCCCGCAGCCCCTTCGGGCAAAGGTGGCCCCTTGACGGCGATTGTCTCGACTGTCCATTCCTCCGTGTCCACTAGTCCCTGAGATTTTCAGAACAAGTTTCGAGGGGCGAGGGAACAAACCCATTCTCCACCCCTATCCCACCCCCACGTCCCCGAAATGAATGATAGGGGCAGGAGCCAAGATTTCTGCATTTAGAGCCGGGTTGCCCCGGCGGCTGGCGCTAGGATCCCGAAGTCGGATCATGGAAATTAAACTGTTGTTGTACAGAGGGGTTGTCGTTATGTGACTGTTCATATTCAAAGTCAGGCAGAAATGAATTGTAATCATTTCAATTATCTTCAGTACACTTTCTTTAGGACACGAGTTGTCAACGATTAAAAAAAAAAAAAAAGTAGATTCTTGCGGCTCTGTGGGTCCATTTTCCAGACGGTTTGTTGCTCTTGCTGCCTAATTTGGTTTCGGCATTTATTCCCCAGCCTCAGATTCTCTTATAGAGACTCCGGCGCAGTGAGCGAGCCCGGGCGGCCCTCGCGGCTTCTCCAGCGCTGCCGGCCGGCCGCGACGCGAGTCCGGAATTGGCCTCCGTGCGCCCGGCGCGCGCATTTTGGTAGCTTTCAGGTTTAATTAACTTTGAACAACAAATATGCCTGGAGTTCTAGATCTGGTGTCGCCTTGGGGAAGGGGGCCACCGTATTATATTGTGTGTTCTCCCCAGCCTAGGAGGGTGGGCTGGCTCCAGCAGCCTGCGTCCCCGGAGGCCAGAACTGTGCATCAGAAAGGCACGTGCCCGCGCCTCGGAGAGCTTCCAACCCAGAGAAGGCAAGAACGACCCAGGACTCGCAGAACCTGCTCTCCTTTGTTGAAACTACCCCGAGCGCGTCCTAGCTCTCTCTTGTCCCTGAACGTGAAGTGTTGGCGAGCTGGATGTGGTGTCCTCCGGGGATGGCAAAGCGCCCTCTGCCCCGGGAACGGGCAGAGAGAGTAGGGGTCGCCTTTGAAGCCCACGTCCATCGCACCGATTAGGACTAATCCCGATCTTTACACTAACATCGCCTCTCGGGTTTTTATTACACTCATTTGGGAGGAAATGAGCTCTTGCCAGGCAAATAGCACCCCGCATCCCACTTTTCATAGCTGCGCAGGGCTGGGGCCTGAACAACCCCGCGGGCAATCCCTGAGCTGCCGATATTATATTTGTGAAATGTGCTTTTGTTGAAGCTTTTAACACCTTCTTATAACGAATCATTTGTTCTTTTCTCTTTAATTTTGATAGACAATTAGCCATCAGAGATACACCAGTTGACTGTAACCGAGCATTAAACTCGCCTTTATGTAACGCTAATTTAGCATAGCTGCTTTGTTTAACTTTGCTATATAACAACCAGGTTTTGTAAAAAAAAAAAAAAAAAAAAAATAGGTGTAATTTTATGTGGGGGTTTCATTTCTTTTGGCCCTGTACGCAGCAAGCCTTCTCTTTGTGAAGCGTTCTGCTGGGGCCTGACGCCATTTCCAGTGCCTAGCACCTGCAGACTAGGGGGGGAGAGAGGGAATTAGCATTGATATAGATTTAGTTGAAATGTAATCTCTTAAATCTGTCCAAGATTCGGGGAGATAATTACACTTTCACTGAATTGCCAGGGGTCAGCGTCTCAGAGGACCTGAGGAGTTGATTTACTAACAATAGTGTTACATAAAAAATGGCGTTTGAGATTATAATGTTAATGGCTGCGGTCGCTGGGGAATGCGGCAGCTACCAGCTAATTCCGTGTAACTTGTTTTTTGCTTCCCTTTCTCTCCCTCCCCTTCCTCTCCTTCTCCTTCTTTGGAAAGATTGAGGGCTTCGCGCTGTTTCATTTGGTGGCGAGCGCAGGAGATTAGTACACTGGAGTTTGGGGTTGACGCGCTTTTTCAAAAAAGTGTTTGTGATGACAGGTAGTGGCCTCGACAGCAAGGCTGGGCTGCTCCCCACGAGGGCGCGGGCTCCCGGCACCACACAGCGAGACTCGGGCTGGAGCTGAGCGCAGGCGTCTGAGGCGGACCACGGCCTGGGGAAGAAGCCTGGTGCCCTCCGAGTCTGGGCCTCCCCCGCCTGCCTGGAACTGGACGTGCCCCACTTGCAGTGGCTTCAAGCTCCGAGGCCAGGCGAGGATCAGGCCCTCCCTGTGTTCTGTACCCTAATCTTCCCCCAGGCTTCTGCTCCTAGGGAGACTCACGTCCTGCTGCTAACTTGGGAAGTTCCAGCCGGAGTTTGGCATGGGGCCGGGACATGCGGGCAGACAAGTACCAGTATTACACCTTTAAAGTCCAGATTCTATCTGGGGGGGTCGGGGTGGGAGAAGTACTAATCTTAAAACTAAGAGGTCAACCTCCTTTGGGAATGGAGATGGTTAAGTTTACACTCTCCTACACACTTGTCAAACTCAGGTCAAATTTCACCCACACTGGTCTCCATACCCTGGACTCCATCAGAAATTCCAAAGTGGCCCCTAACTAGCTGCCCTGGCTGAAAACTCCTGATCTTTACTTCTTCTAAACCTCACTAACCCTTTTTGAATGGCCTCAGGCCCCCAGGGTTGCCCAGGCTCCTCCCCATCCATGGGCCAACAAGGAACTCCCGAAATTGTGAACAAAAATCGAGGGATAAATAGGGGAAGTAGCCCGTCATCCTGGGTAGGACTAGAAGAGCTGGGTTTGTGCCCTCCGTCCAGGTGACACTTGGCTGGGCAATTAGAGGAGGAGTCTAGGGGTCCCAGAGGCCACACTAGGGTTCAGGAGCCTAGGCCTGGCCCCAGGATGTGGCCATTGCTGATACCTCAAAACCAGGAGCTCTGTTTCTTTCCTGAGGGCAAGACTTTGGAGTGTAAAATGGGAGAAGACATCTCCACCCTCTACCTCTGACTTCCTACGCAGCAACTAAGTAAGGCAGAGAGTGGGGCTCATCCTGCCAGACCTGGGTGCAGGCCTTGTCTGGGTTCTTTTTTGGGCTGGGTGCTCTGCTTCAGCGAAGAAGAGGTATTGGAGCCACAATTTGTAGGTCAAGCAAAAGAAGGAGCCACCCCTCCGCCTAGCACAGTCTCAGCCACCTTACTAAGCCCAGGCTATGGACTGACTGGGCACTGTAGCCCAAGGGTGCCCTCCAGGGCTCACCTAAGACCACAGTTGGAGAGGCCTGGGCACCCAAGCCCTTGGTGGTGGTGGGGGTCCCTGAGTATCGTTCATGTTTATGTCAGCCCCCTCTTATCTTATATGTAACAGCAATATATATGTTAATTGAAAACTTCTGAATTTAAAAAGGTTGTGACAAGTCATAATTTGTCCTGTCAATGCCTGGAATCCTTATTTATCTCTTTTGCTTGCCTCCCGCTCGCGCCTGTCAGCTAACAGCTTGCCTGACTCGTTGACTTCCTCACTCATGGCACGGAAATGACAAATGTGCTGTTTTATCCGTACAATTTATTTCATTATTGTTGCCAGCACGAAGCATCACAATCAATCATAAGGAAGTCCAGTTGGCAGGTGTCAATCTTGGTGTGTTTTTGTATGTCTCAGTCTATATTTAATCCAATTATAAGGGTCACGGAGTAAGTGCCAATCCTCTTGTTACAACTCACATCTTATTTAAGATTTAAAGTAAAAAAAAAAAAGTCAACTCAATCACATGGACATTTTAGGGGAAGGGAGGGGATGTCTTTGAAACCCCCATCTCTTTCTCTCTGCCTTCTCACCTCCAGTTTAAATTAGGCAGCCATCCTTTTTTATTAAAGAGTTGCAGAGAATCTGAGTTTTATGAGCATTTGTGTGCAAATGAAGGCTCTAGTTATTTTGCTAAAGTAGAAACAGGCTTAATGATGAGAGATCTTTCCGCTCATTGCCCATTCAAATACAATTGTAGATCGAAGGCGGCCTTGTCATGTTGAGAAAAAGTGAATTTCTAACATCCAGGACGTGCCTGTCTACTTTCAGCGAATTGCATCCAATCACCCCCAGGGAATTCAGCTAATGTCTCAGTCTCCACCCGGACAAGAGAGAGAAAGAAATCAAACATGGTACCACAGACTGACTTCACATGAAAATATTAAAAAAAAAAAAAGTCAGAGTTTTCTTCAATTGATTGTAATACAGATTTTCTTAGTGGGAAAGCAAGCTGGAAAGACTGGAAGATTTTTCTCAAACGTGCAAGAAAAGTTTATGGTGGGGTAGAACTGACTTAACAGAGAAGAAACCAATCATTTCTTTGAATGAGAGCAGAAAAATAATTGAATAGCAGAGAAACCAGTGTTGCACATAATCATGCCTTTATGCAGTCTTTTAGATCTGGGTAAAGGGACAGCAAATATTATCTATTCTACTTCCTTTTTTGATGCTCAGATTCATGAACATTCCTCCAGTTTTTATTTAAAATGGAATCTTGCTTAAAGGGAAGGAAGTGGAAGGGAGGGAAGCAAGAAACACATACACTAACTACTCAGTAAATTTAATTTCTGAGATAATATATGGATTTCTGGCTTGTACAGCTGTTTGAAATGACACACACACACACACACACACTATATATATATATATATATATATATATATATATAGTATTTTCCTCAATTAATCAGACTTTTCCCTCTCCCTCGATTAATTTTTATACGAACAGCTTTATTAAGCCCCTTTATGAACTAGCACCCGCCCAGGAATAATAATTAAAAACAGAAGTTAACAGCATGCGTTATCGTCCAGACGTAGTAAAATGAAATTAAAATACTAAGATGGAAAAATCAATTTCGACTTTTCAATTGTTCGGGAGACTCAGTGTCATTCTCAGTGAAAAGACAAATAACCAATTCCCACCCACCCTGTAGCACAGATCCGGCAGGAGGGGCTCCGCCAATCTGGAAGCCTTTATTTGCACAAAGTAGTTGAGGGAGGGGGAAAAGAGAGCGAGAAACATACCTTGGACATGAACAACAGATCTCTGCTACACTTCAAGCCAACAACCGGCTATCTTCTCCCCTAGTCTCCTTCCAAGCAAGCCTCGCCCTGTAATCTCTCCTCTCGCTCCCTCACTCCACTCTTACCCGCAGTCTCAGGCCCTTCAATCCCATCCTCCTCCCAACCTCGGGTGGAAGGGAGGCTCTGGGTTTTCTCGCCGTCACAAGCCGGGGGTGACCAGGGAAACCCTCTGGGCAAGCGGCTGCCGAGCTCGGCTCGCTGCTGCGGTGGAGAAGCAGAGCCGGAGACTCTCCTGGGTGTCGGCGAATTTCAGGCTGAGCTAGCCTGAGCTGGGGGGAAGCCTGGAAGGAGAGGGGTTCCTTTCCAGTTTCGGGCCCTTTGCACACCACCTGCAGCCTGCCTTGGGTCGCACTCCCCCCATCCCGGGACTGCGAGTCGTCGATGATGCCCCGGGCCGCCCGTGTTGCCGTTCTGCCCGTGCGGCCTACAGAAATCTGCCTGTGCCCAGGTGGGGCAAGGATAGGCCTCGCGGACTGGGCACCACGAAGACTTTGGCCCAGACAAGCTACCCACAAGGCGGGCTTGAAGGGGAGCCCCGGCTTTCGGGTTCTGGAAGGATCTCCAGAGTCTTCCTGGGTCACCAGCTAGCTGGGGTACCGAGCTCTGGCAGCCGTACAACTCGCATCCTCCCGGGTGGCCACCTCAGCGCCAGCTTCCTCCCGCCCTGCTTCCGTGCCCAGGGCAAATGGAGAGCGGCTTGTGCGTTGGCCGGCAGCTCGGAAGGGCCTAGTCCGGCCTCGCCTCCACCGCCCGATGCTCCAGCTCGCCCCGAGCGCGCCCTTTATTGACAGGCAGATAAGAAGGCGGCGGCCGTGGCGTTTCCAGCGTCGCTCTCGAGCACCCTGCTGGGTTGCAGGGATCCGCGCACACTTAATGGCCCGGACTCCAAGCAAACCCGGAGCAGCCTTCGTGGCGGAGGCTCACAGAGGGGGCAGGTGGGAAGCGAGCCGCGGACAGAAACTAGGGAGTCCGAAGGCCTACTCAAGCCCGAGGCCTACCCGCAGTCCAAACTCCAAGGCGGACCTTGGGGGCGGGGGAGACCTCAGGACATCTGGGGCCGGGGCCTCGACCAGATACTGGAGGTGAGCTGGGAGCTTACCAAGAAACTAGGTCACGGGAGGCGGCCGATGGCGACGGAAAAACCAGAGCAAACTCCTCCCGGAGCGCCACTCCCCGGCTGACTACCCCTGATCAGATCAGTGGGGTCCTGGGCCAGATCAGAGAGGCCGGTGGAAGGGGTTGGGGGTGGTGGAAGGACGCTCCTTGCCCCCGACACTGGAAGACCAGGGGTTTGGAACCGGGAGGAGTGTGGGGAGTGTTTGTAAATCAGTGAAACACCACGCTTAGACCTCACCGCCGACAGGCTCCCATTTCCCTTTTCCATCATCACTCCCCTACCTACCCTCGACGGACAGAGTAGAAAGAAAAGAAAAAAGTATTAAGTCCGGCAGGGAGCTGGACGGATCGAGAGGAGGCGGCAGGCGGGCTGCCTGGAGCCGCCTCCCGGCCGGTTGCGAAGTCACACACCTATCCAGGTGTGCCGGGAGCGGGAGCGGGGACCGCTGGACCTCGCGCGCCTCGGCGCCATCTGTGCTCTGCTCTCCCTCTGCCGCCCCCGCTCGAGCAAGGCTTGCCGGAGCCGGCCCCCGGGTCATCCTCTGGCCTAGACGTGCCCCTCCTGGCCTCCACACAGACTCGCCCCGGTCTTCAGGGGCTTGGCCTCCCACGGGCTGCCTAAAGGCGGTTCCACGCCCCACCGCTTTCCCTGCCGCCACCTCGTCAAGCGCCCCCTGCCCCTCCGGGCCGGACCTCTGTCACTTCCAAGTTCGAGACCCGGAAGGAAGCAGAAAAGGAAGGGATTGGACACTGAGAAGCCCCCTCCCCTGCTAGGGAGGAGGGAGGGAGACACCAGAATGACAACGCGGGTCTAAGTCCCCGTCACAAGACAGCTAGGCCCAGCTCGACTAAGCCACCTCCCGGTCCACAGCGCATGAAAGGAGGGAAAAAAAAAAAAAAAAAAGCACAGACCACCAGGTTAGTATCCTGCCAATCCTGCTCCAATTTCTGTTGTGTCCTCGGCTCCAGGAAGGGGAATCTTGACTTCAGAATCGGGGACTTTCCTATTTTCCTCCTCCAGGCCACAAAGTCAACAGTTAACCTCTAAGTCAAAGAGTAATAAAATCACCTACATTTCCTACGTGACTGGAACCTAAGGGTGGTGAGGGGGATCCACGGACGGATCAGACTGACAGGCGCCTTTTGGGTGTCTCCTTCTGAGAACCCAGCGGACCATGAGAACTTTGGCTTAGCCAAAGAGGGAGCGGATTGTCCGTGCTCTTCCTGAGCCGCCCCGTCTACACCCAGCTGGTGACTTGTAGGCGCCATGGCCAGGTTGGGGTACCCATCTCTCCTCGAACTCCTCCTGCAAACGATTCCTGCCAAGTCTCGCTCTCAAACCCAGCGCCACCTCCGGTCCCTCTGATGAAGTGATTTCCTCCGAGGATCTGAAGAGGGGATCATCGGTGGGCACCCGGAAATGCAGTTGCCCAGCCCAGAGAAAGGGACTCGCGTGCCAGGCGGGGAGGAAGAGCGCACTCAGGAGGACTAGTTTCCTTGCGGTTGACTCTACGGCCTAAAGGAGGGCGGGGCGGGTCAAGATGGGTTGGGCGTGGGCAGCCCAGGGCTGGGCCCAGTAAGGCCGTGGCAGGGCACTGAGCGGGCCGGACTCGGGATGGGGAGGGGAGGCTCCCGCCCGGCGCGAGCGCAACTCTGCACGGAGCAGAGCCCAACTCTGGTCGCCATGACGTCACGCGGGTCCGGCAGCCAATGAGGACCTCGCTGGCATGGATATTAAGGAAAGTTAGCGCCTGCCTGAGCACCCTCTTTTCTTATCATTGACATTTAAACTCTGGGGCAGGTCTTCGCGTAGAACGCGGCTGTCAGATCTGCCACTTGCCCCTGCGGAGCGGCGGTGAGAAGTGTGGGAACCCGCGCCGCCAAGCTCACCTGCCTCCCCGCCCTCGGTTCCCAGGTAACCGCCGGGTCTCCGGCCCCGGCTCCGCTCGGACCCGTGCCGTCCCTCTGCTGCCCACGACGGTGTCCCCAAACCAAGCCGGCCGGCCCCAAGTAGCCCAGGGGCTTGATTTTTGCTTTTAAAAGGAGATAAAGGTGGAAGGGAATTACCGAGGGCAGGATAAAATGGGAGGTTGGGGGGGTGGGTATCTTGTTCTTGCCGAGCGTGCTTTTCTGCAATAGTGGCAAAACGTCCCAGTGTTTTGAGTGGACTTCCAGTTGAGTGCTGAGCTGCGGGGAGGGGTTGAGAGGGAAGTGGGAAAAGGGAGACAGGGATCTGCTGGTACTGTCTGCTGCAGCCTCTTGCGATCGTGAGACATGCTGGGGGTGGGGGTGATGCAGTTTGTACCTGGAACTCCCTTGACTAGCAGTTCGCGACATTCACGCGTGCAGAGGTCCCCACCCGAGCCAGGAGTGCGTAGAAACGCCCCGCCGCGCGGGTCGGGCGAAGTGCAGCAAAAGTTTCCGGCGGCTGCAAAGTGTAGATAGTTGCGCCGAAACAAAGTCTTAGAGATAGGAGTTCGTTTCTCGGAAAGGAGAGGAGGACGAAAGAATGCTGCCCACAGAGCTGGGCAGCGCATAAAGCACGCAGCGTGCGATTTGAGCTTCACTTCGGAAGACCTAATAATTAGCGATTCTCACTGAGCTAGAACGCGGGCTCGGGTTACCGCGGGCGCTGCGCTAGCTGCCCGGGTGGGAAGATCGTGGGCGCCAGGGTAGTCGGGCCTCTGAGTGCCGGGGAGAGCAGCGCCCAGCTAGCTACTCTCACGTCCCAGGACTACCCAAGCCGACCGCCGGAAGTTTCTCCAAAGTGAGTCAGGTTAGAGACGACCCCAAACTACCTCTTGGTTCAGGAGTCTAGCCCCACGCAGCCGGAGATGCCAGAAAGGCTTACGCCAGGCACTGGAGCACCCGCCTGAGAGGTTGGGGGGCCTCTAGGTGAGGCCTGGGTTCTCCCCACTGCTGCTGGCATCCCCTCTCTAGACTTTCTGGGGGCACCTTCGGTGCCATTTCTATTTCAGGCACCTGTGACAGGTGCTCAGGACCACCGCCCAACTCTGAGCAATGGCCGCCCTCTGCCCACCTTGTCCAGGAAGCCCGGGAAGGAGAGAAGTGGCCACGCAGCCGAGCGCCTTACCTGGGCCTGGGGTCCTCTCCTCCGCGGGTTCCGTTCTCCAGAGCCGGGCGGCTAGCAGGTTACCCGCTTCGCAGTGGGAAGTGAACCTTCTCCTCCAGTCATAAATCAAACCCAGCCATCCTCGGGCCTCCTCCCTCATTAGAGATGTTTATTGGAGATTGTGTTTATTCGGCTGTCACGGCGAGAAAACGCACTGACATAATTACCTCTGACCAGAGTCCTCGCCCCGCGCCCAGGGCGAGCCGGGGACCTCCTCTGTCGCCTTCTCCGTCCCCTGTCTTTGATCAGAGGGCACATGCAGTTGGCTTGTTTATTTTTTCTCTCAGATCCACTCATATAATTTGGATTATTGAATCAGTTACTATTCAAATTTCCCCAAGGTCTGGACGTTTATTTATTTTAGAATTTTAAAGGAAAGCCGAAGGGTACCAAACACCCCTCCGAGGCAGAAGGGGGCAGCGCTGGAGAGACGGAAGGAGAGTCCTTCTCGCTGCGCAAACTTTCCGGCCCGCCCCGCTGCGGCGCGCTGGGGGCCAGACGCCACCGTGCGCTGGAGCCCGGCCGGAGCAGTGGGGAGTTGCCCGGAGGAATGGGTGTCGATATCGGTGGCGATATTTATTGTTTTATTCATCATTCTCTCTGCTCTCGGGAGGAATGAATCTGAGGCTTCAGGGCCCCGGGCTGAGTTTTCTTAAAACTCTCGAGGGCCGAACTCGGTGGAGCCAACCCGCAGCTCCTCCCCCGCGCCTCTCGCCCCGGGTCGCTCCTCGGCTTTGGTTTTCCCTGCTAGTCAGGTTTGTAAGTCACTATCTGTGAAACTGAGTTAGGAAGTGATGAAAAGCGTCGAATTGTTTCCTAATTGATAATACTTTTTTTTTTTTTGGTGACGGGGCTGACCAGTATCTGGGATCTCCGCTTTTGATCCCTCGCTGCCGCCTCTGTTCTCCAATCGCTAATAAAACTCGCATTGAGCCCCTTAGTGCCTTGATTAACAGGCAGATTAACTCTTACCAGGGTGGGGAACAGCTTGTCCCAATCAATGTCATTTTAAAAGCCCGTCAGGATACGCTCAGCTCCGGTTCCTGGCTGCTCGAGCGAGCCAGCCATGACATTTGCTCCCTCCTCCTTCCCCTGCCGCAAACCCCACAGCAAAGCCCTCAGTTTCCAGCCCGCGTGTTCCCTGCGCCAATCCAGGACAAATTGCAGGACTCGGTCCCTCGCCTTTAAAAACAGGCAGCTGTTTAGAGAGGGAATCTCCAGGGAGAAGGGACTGAGGTGGCCTTGGCTTGCTTTTCATTTGAAGCAGAACTCTGGCCTCTGAAGGGCGGAGGTTACAGGGAAAGGAGCGCTGGAGAGCCTGGGTAATGAAATGAACAGCAAACTTTCCTAGAAACCATATTTGTAAAAATCGGAGAGTGCTGTTACTTGCAAGTATGTGCATGTGTCCTGCACATCAGGAGTTTTAAACCTGGTCCCTATCTAGACAACAGCATGTAGGGTCCAGAAAGCAAAGGCTTGAGAGTCCAACCTGCGGGGCAGCAGGGATCTCACAGTTGGGATTTTTTTTTTTTTTTTCTGAGTATTGGAGGGGGAGGTGTGAGAAAGAGACGCTTGCCGCCTAATGTGAATGGAAGAGAATCGAACCCAGAGGGTGCTGAGACACACTTGCCATTTGGCAGGAGGCGAGGAAGGGCGAGGGCACCGCGGCTTTCCCCAGCCTAGCGTGGCCACAGCCCGGAGGCGCCACCCGTCCGGCTTCTGCTCTCCTCCGCTTCCCGGCGCTCTGGGCTCGGCGAGGCTGCCGAGTGAGCTGGAAACCCGCAGGTTGCTGGAGAAAAGAGAGAGGCCCGAGGGGAGAAGGCGCCCCTGGCTGGGCGGCAGGATGGTCGCCTTTGCGTTTGGTGCTCGTTGGACCCGTTTCGTCAGCTCCACGAGGCTGGGAACCCACTTTCCCAGGGCCTGCAGAGAGAGGGAGAGCCGTTTCAGGCTCTGCAAAGTGACGCAGGTGTTGGCGGAGACTTTTCTCCTCCAAAGAAAAGCTCTCCTCCGCCCTGACCAGCACGCCAGCCCCGCTCCTCTGCTAGGCGGTGGAAAGCTGCAGTTCAGAGGTGTCACAGCACCGGGTGGGAGACTCTTGGTTCCGAAGCCGGGAAGCAAGCGAACATTCTTCACGAGCCGGGCATGGCTTTGCCTCGCCAGAGGCCGCCCTCCGGGCGGGAAACCTGAAGATCGGGCAGGGGGCGAATGCCAGGGACCGCTAGGGGTGAGATGCTGCCCGACCTCACACTTACGCACCAATACTGACCAGAGACTCCGGGCACTCAGGCGAGCGGCGATCCCCCAGCGCGACTCCTTCGGCAAAGACAGCCTCCCCCTACCGGGTGGGATGACCCGGGCAGCCCCTGCGGGAACAGGCCAGAGAAAAGTCCTCCTCCGACGCCAAAGGGTGAGGGCGGGGGCGGGGGGGGGGGTACCTAGGGAGAGGCGGGAAAAGGCGAGAAAGAAATGGAAGGCGCGACTCCCTCCCTCCAACCCCGACTCGGAGGGCAGCAAGTGGGCCTCGGTCTTGTTGGAAGCCGCAATTAAAATGGCGACCTAGGAATTGTCTCAATTTTGCGCACACCTCTGGCCCTGGCGCGCTGCAGCTCCGTCCCAGTCCCCCAACCTGCCCTGTCGCACCCCGAACAGGTACTTGGCAGAGGGCGCCAGGCGGCCCGAGGCAGAACGGCACCCCCGCCCTCCTTGAGGCTAGCCCAGAGAGGACAGGAACTCAAGCTCTCCTCCCTGCTCTCCTCCAACTTTGAAAACTCTGCCTCTCGGCGGGCTGAGCTCCCCCCTCCCCCAAATATTGACACATTGGAAGCTGCCAAGTCCTTTTTTTGTTTCTTGTTTGTGCAGAGTGGTTTCCAAGAGTCCTTCTCTGAGCCCCCACCTTCACCCAATGACGTCAGTGGCATTCACTCCCGCTCCTCGCCTCTTATGATTTTTTGTTGTTGTTTAAAACTTTTCTCCGAGGTGAGGTGGGGGTGGGAGGGTGGGAGAAGGAGCTGATTCAAAGAGCTAGTGCCCAGGGGGGAAATAGCAACAAGATTACGGCTGCTTCTCTCTAAGGCAAAGCTTAAGAAGGTGCTAATCCACTCGGTCGCTAATTGAGAGGTTGTAAAAATGATATTCGCCTCCAATTCGGACAGTCTCTAGGATTCCTCCCCCCGCCGCTTATGCTCAGTGGACTTGAGTTGGAGCTTCTTTACTGATTGTTACGAAGTAAAGGGAGAGAGAAAAAGAATGCAGGCTCTCGCTGGTCTGGGATGGGCCCGCTGCCTCGCTGCCTGGGATCCTCTGAAAGTCGCGGTCCTACGAAGTCTCGCACAGAAGGCGCCGACCGGGGCGCCCATCGCCACCTCCTTAGCTTCTTTGGTTTGGGTTTTCTCCCGGCCCTGTATGGCTCCTGGGCCGCTGGAAGGGCCTTCCGCAGGCCGAGATGGTGATCGGGTTGTGCTACCCCAACTCTGGTCCAGATAGGGGAGACCTCCCAGCTCACCCCGCAGCTCTGCCCGGCCTCTCCGCTGCGGCGTTAGTGGGCGCAGGTAGGGGAGGAGAACGTAAGACCCACGTTAGGCCCGGAGCCGGCCCAAGGCAGCCTGCAGCCTCCTCGGGGTCCCAGCTCCCGGGGCAGCCGTCGCGCCGCGTGTCAGCGGTGAGTTCAGGTGGCAGAGACTTTATTGATGAGCTCTGACTTTTTGCACTTTGCACAAGTGGAGAGGAGTCAAGTCTACCTGGCGACGGCTTCCTCTCAGCCTCCCTACCTCAGCTCTTCCAACCCCATCCTCTTTTGTCGGATCCTGGGGTGTGTGCCCCATCCCAAACCTTCCCCTTTCCTTGCCTCGCGACCTGCAAGTTCCAAGAGAGCCCGGAATTTTGCCGGAAGGGGCAGCCGCTCCCTCCCCTGTCACCTTAACTGCGGGCACCGAGGGGAGCCTTTGGAGTGTACTGAGGTGTGTCCTAATCGTCCGGCATTCAACAAATGGACTTGTGGTGTGTGGTCAGAAGAGAAAAGCCATTTACTTACTTTCCTCCCCGGTTTTCTGGCAACAGCTGAAGGGGAATTGCCTCCGTGGACTGAGCAGACCCAGGAGAGGGAACCGTCGTGCGAAAGACTCACACACCACAGAAGATAACTGGTGGCACACACGGATACACGCTGACACGCCGACATCGCGAGCGAGCGAGAACGCGCGCGCGCGCGCAACACACACACACACACACACACACACACACACACTCTCCCAGCATTGGTCGTTTCCCTCCACTCCAGGCCTCCACCCCCCTTCTTATCTCCCCCTTGCGTCCCCTCCTCTCGGGCGCCTGGAAAAACAGCCGCACTGTCAACAAATGGCACGTGGGAGAAGTTGGTGAGTGTTTGGTGAGGACTCTTCAGGCTTTTCACAAGAACCCTCTGTACACAAAGTAAGTGGCGTGTTTGCTCGGGCCTCTCCAGCCCCGGCTGTGCCTCCGCTCCACTGCGCACCGCGCCTTCCGAAAGGAGAACGAACAGAAGAAAGGGCCGGGGGAGCGAGGGTCGGGGAATGGGCAGGCCCCAAAGGCCTGCACTGGGAAGGCCGCCTGGCCTCGCCAAGTGCCCGGCCGGGCGGCCTCCTCTCGGCCTAAGCTTCGCCTTAGCCTCAGCGCGAGTGTGGCTGCCGGGACCCAGTGACGCTAACGCCCTTTTCTCGTCGTCTTCTCCGCGGCCAGGTGGGCTAGGGCGCGGCCACTGCGGTGTTCGCGTCCCAGGGTCCAGACGGAGATGGGGTAGGGACGCGAGGGGAGGGCGGGCGGAGACGGGGCAGCAGGCCACGCTGCACAGGAGTTGGCAAGAAAGAGAAGCGCGCAGCTACAGAAACTTGCTCCATCCATGAGCTGTGAGTCCCGCGCCCAGCTGAAGTGTGTGGGAGGCGCGACCCCCAGCTCAGCGGCCTTCACTCCACCCCTCAAGTTCGCGGCCACAGAGCTGGCCGCGCTGATTCCCGGAGTGCTCTGAGCCTTAGAGATGTCGCGAGCGCCAGCCCCAGAGCCCAGGCGCGGGGGGCCCAGCGCCGGGGAGAGCAGCGGGGACACACCGGCGGGGCCGAAAACAAGTGTATTCATATTCAAACAAACGGACCAATTGCACCAGGCGGGGAGAGGGAGCATCCAATCGGCTGGCGCGAGGCCCCGGCGCTGCTTTGCATAAAGCAATATTTTGTGTGGGAGCGATCCGTGCATTTGCATGTTGCGGAGTGATTAGTGGGTTTGAAAAGCGAACCGTGGCTCGGCCTCATTTCCCGCTCTGGTTCAGGCGCAGGAGGAAGTGTTTTGCTGGAGGATGATGACAGAGGTCAGGCTTCGCTAATGGGCCAGTGAGGAGCGGTGGAGGCGAGGCCGGGCGCCCGGCACACACACATTAACACACTTGAGCCATCACCAATCAGCATAGGTGTGCTGGCTGCAGCCACTTCCCTCACCCACACTCTTTATCTCTCACTCTCCAGCCGCTGACAGCCCATTTTATTGTCAATCTCTGTCTCCTTCCCAGGGATCTGAGATTTGCTCTCACACACCAAACCAGCAGCGTCCGTGGAGAAAACTCTCGCCAGCAACTCCTTTAAAACACCGTCATTTCAAACCGTTGTGGTCTTTAAGCAACGACAACAGAAAAAAAAAAAAAAATCAAACAAAACTCTTGACAGGAGCTTTGACTAGAGAGGATGCCTCAGAAAGGTGAGTCCGCTTCTTTCTTCTTGCTTCATTTTTATTGCAATATTCAGGCAGGTCTCCCCCTTCCTCCCCCCTTCCTTCCTCCCTCTCGCCCGTCCCCTCCCCCACTGCTACGCCGGGAGAGTTGGACCGGAGAAGTTTCCACGCAGGAGCCCAAACTTTCTACTTCCAGCGAAAGCCGGCGTCAGAGGGCGACCGCCGGCGAGCGGGAGCAGCGCAGGGCTCGGGGCGGCCGGCCCGCTCAACCCCAGCGCCAGCGCCAGCGCAGCGCGGGTTGATCTCGCAGGAAGGACCAAGGTTCTGGGCGCCGCAGCCTCCGCGGCTCCCGGCCACAGCGTTGCCAAATGCTCCCGGCCGGCCGGAGAGGACGAAGAGGCTCTGCGGTGCCACAGGCCCAGGAACGGCTGCAGCGATCGGCCGCCGCCGGCCGCTTTGTCCAGTCTCGGGCCCAGCGAGCGCGCAGAGAGCCGCGCGCCGAGGGAGCGCCGAGGGAGCCGGCTCGCCTCGCCGCCGCCCGCCCGCCCTCCGGCTTTGTGCGGCGCTCTCCCGGGCTCCGAGGAATCCGCTGGCACCCGAGCGCTCAGGACAGCCGCGCCCGCCGCCAGCTCGAGCAGTCAGTCGGCACTGCAGCCCCACGCCGGAGGCCGAAAGAAAGAGCGAGGGAGCGGGAGCCGGGAAGGAAGCTGCCAGGCCCGGGCGGTGGAACGCGCGCTCCGAGGGAGCTCGGAGACGAACGGGAGGATTGTCAGCTTCCATCAAGCCCCCAGGCTCTGGCCCCCAACTTGGGCGCAGAGCTCGGAACTTGAAAACTCTCTGCGCCCCGGGTTTTCCCCAACCTTCGCCCTCACCCAGCGAAAGCTGGGGTCCTCCTTGTCCCAGCGTTCGGTGGGTATTTTTCCTTGTCTTCCTCTGACAAAGCTGCCCTGATGTTGCCATTTCAACAAGTTTCGAGGTGGAAAGGTTGTTTGTTTATTTTAATCCAAAGCTCCTGATTTTTTCCTTTGTGAGGCCTTTAGAAAAATCAATATGAAAGCAGTGGCTTTCCGTTGGTCTGATCACATCCTCTCCCTGCTAATTAGTCTGAGTAATTCGAGAGCTTTTCGATTCTAAGGCCCCAGGAGAAAAAGTGTCTTTTCAAAGTTCATAAAGTTGTTGCCTCTTTCCTTGTGCAGATTTTCTCAGTCTCCCTGCACCATAATAGCCCTGAATTTTAGCAAGTGTAATTGGGGGGAAATGGAGTTGAATTTCAAGTGGAAATGCTTTCTTTTTCGAGTGCTAAAACGCGGCCCTCCAGTCATGAGTGATTTCTAGAAAGTTTAAAAACAAAGTGAACGGTGGTTTCTCTCTGTCTCTCTCTCTTTTTTTCTCATTTTATCCAAAGCTCCCTAAGCCATACTGGACGTTTAACTAGAACTTGGGAAGATTTGAGGAGGGGGTGGGAGCAGAAAATGAAAAGCAAAGACCTTGAAAGCCTGGCGAGTTTACGGAGGAGAAATAATAGTTTGTTGCCATTGACATTACATTTTTTATAGCTGGTGACCTTTGCAAACGTCTGAAGGTAATTTGATTAGTTGTTGTCTTATTTGGCCCTAGAGAGTAAAACTTTGTCATCTTAATTGGTAATTACTCTTTGGCTGGGGGCGGGGAGGGCCAAAAGTGAGCTCTCCCCTTCACCCTAGCTAAGAAGTTTGGAGATGGTTTTGAGAATGAAGTAATTAAAACAACAGCAGCAAAACTGAGGCTTGGATCTGGGATAGGGAGGCAGTGGCCCAGTGGCCTAGTGGACCACAGCAAGGCGACTCCGAGGTGTTTGGAGACTCCCTTCCTTTCCCAAATGGGTCTCTGACTGGGCTAGGGCTATAGGAAGCCCCGAGGTTGAGCTGGGGGGCTGAAGCTGTGGCTGAGGTGGGGGGAGTCTAGTCTCCGCGAGAGTGCTTCCGGGTGTGATGCCTGGCTTCCCGGGTTGCTTTTGCACTGTGTTAACGATTACTTAAGTAATGAGATAGCTTCTTAGTTGAGAGGAGGGTGGGAAAGGAGCAAAACCAGGATTTGAAATGCTTCCACCTTCCCAGCTGCTTGGAAAATTAATCGGTTAGGCCTCTCTGGAATCAGCTAGTGATTTTTTAAAAATGGCTCCAAGAATGTACCAACCTGGACTGGGGGCATTCGGTTGTGGTTAAGTATAGGTATAGGTTACAGTAGGAAGTTTTACCCTTCTAAGGGAATTTCAGTCCCCCTTCTCCCCACCAGCTACTATTTGCAGTTTCAGAATCCGACTTGGTGTGTGGGGGGAGTTGGGCATTCTGCAGAAAGTTGGGTTTTTCTGCGTCTCCTGGACTTGACTTGGTCTCGGGGATGGAGAGACAGGAGAGCGGCTTTGGGAAACTGCCTTGGGAAGCTGGAGGAAAGTCCTCTAAGTTTATTTTTATGGATTTAAGCTTCCTCCCAGCTAGTTAATAAATTAGACCATGAATAGCCTTGAAGAAAAAAAAATTTTGCTTCTTAGAATTCTTTACTTGCAGACAGGCAAAATTAATAATCATAATAGGCAAAACAGAAAAAAGAATGAATATTTTAATTTTTTAAGCAGGGAAAGTGATGCTGTGACTATTTAATTATTTTACATTTTTTTTTTTTTGGCAAACCTTTTGAATGGGTTCTTTATTGTAACTCTCTCTTCCCAATTGAGCTCCCCACGGTGCCGTTGTATCTTTTTACAGCCCCTAACAACTCACACCAGTAACACAATTACCTCCAGATATTTATAACAAGAAATTACTTTTCTATTTTCTCCCCCACCCAGAACCTACTTCTTAAGAGAAGACAGGGAGGGGTAGTGGTGGAGGAGGTGTTAACCTTGGGGGACTAGCACTGGGTCAGGACTTACAAAGCGAGAAGTGTCCCTCTGTTCCCTTTAAGAGTTGGTGAGTTGTTGGTACCTTTGGTTGGAAGCTGTGTTGCTAGTTAGGGAGATTCGGTTTTGCTCTTTGGGTTTGAGGAGAGCTGGAGAATAGAAGCCATTGTTCGCTCTCTGTAGGCTTTGTCGGCCACGCTCACCCCCTCCTGTTTGTACTTTTTAAAGCAGTGAGGCGAGGTAGACAGCGTGTGTCACAGTACAGTAAAAGGGGGGAAGATCTAAACACCAAAAGAGAAGTTAATCACAATAAGTGAGGTTTTGGGGGGAAAAAGTTGGGCTTGCCACTTTCAAAGTCCCAGAAAGAATGGAAGTGAATGGCGATCAAGCCGACTGGGAAGCTTTGAGGGGAAGAGTGAAGGATAAAGAGGTAACCAAAGACTTGGGTTGGGGGGAGGGGGTTGGGGCAACTGGGGTAGTGAAATTCTTGAAAGGAGTAATGGTTCTGACATCCTCCCAAGCAGCCCCAGCCTGCACCCTCAAGCACTCTGAAGTTCCAGGGTCCTCTGTGCTTCACCTCTAAACTTCAGGTATAAGCCCCCCTTCTCCCAGCTCTTGGCTTCTTCTCCTAACCCCACTGTTTCTCTTGTTCTCTCCTTTTCTTTCCCTAGTTCTTGGTATTTTTGCAAAATGGGGCCCTAAATTGTCAGGCTCTGCAAATCGCCCAAAGCCGGGTCAGAGCAGCCACTATCAAAACCTGGAGACCTTTGCAGGACAGGCTGCTGGAAATGTGGGTGTAGCTCTGGGATTTAGAGTTTGATGGCAGTTTGAGCCCAAGATGGGTTTCTTTTCTTTTCTTTCTGAGAGTGTGGATCAGAGAGTCCATGATCTATGCTTTTGAGTCATAGTTTGACATACCTTTCTCCCCTGTTTTGTCTTAGGGGGAAGACTTTAACTAGGAGCGCGCAGATGTGTGAGACCTTTTATTGTGAGAGTGGACAGACATCCCAGATTTCAGGCAAGTTCCATGCTGGCTGCTTTGGGTTCCCCAACCTGAAAGAGTCAGAATGCTTCTTCTTCATTGTTGTTCAGTTGGAAGAAAAAATTAAAAATCAAGTCATGGATTCTTCTGACTAAAGGGTTAACTACTAAGAGATATGGGGGAAACAGACTGGGAATACTGGAGTATTTGTAATGCAAAAGGTAGATTTTGCACATACTGGAGGGCAGAGTTGATCTGCCCAAACTGATTGATCCGATAGCCCCAAACTGATGGAGTGGATTATTTCTTTAAAGAAGAGGCTTTCTCCTGTCCTGCTTCCAGGACACCCTCTGTAGGGAGGTAGGCCTACCTGGTGCCGGCCCAGAATTAATGCCTATATTCTTGCTGACAGAGCCCCATATTCGAGCCCCGTGGGATACCGAGGCCCCCAGCCAGCGCCAGCATGCAGAACAGTAAGTGCCTCTGGTCTTTTTGGACTTCGGGCGGGGGAGGCGCGGACTAGCGCGCGGGTCGGGGGAGGGCTTGGAGGCTCTCGGTGTCCGCGCTGGCCAGGCCCGGGGCGCGAGGGAAGAGGCCCGGGGACCCGAGGCAGCTGCTCCAAGAGGGGAGGGCGTTTGCTCTGTTCTCCCTCCTGGAAGAACAGGGGCTGGGCCCTTGGGAACAGCCCGCAAGAGTTTGCGAAGCTACGGTAGAGAAACCCCATCCCCCCAAATCCTGTAACTCACACCCCCTCCCCGCCCCTGCCCGGGCTCTGACCCCAGAGAGGGGGGCTGGACTGAGCGGGGCGGGGCGGAGGCCTCTCGCCGTCGTAGCGCGAGAAGGAGGCCCCTTGGGCTTAGTCAAGACTGAAAGTCTCCACCGTCTGGGGCGGGTGGGGGCTCCTCTCCCCCAGTCACCCTAAGAGCAGCTCCTCCCATCGCCACCCTGGCGAGGGGCCTGGAAGGCCAAGGGAGTGGGGCACCCAGGCCTGCGGTGGGGTGGAGTTGGTACTGGAACCGTGGACTGTTAGAGGGCGCAGACCGGCGAGAGCAGGTTTACTAGGTCTGGGAGGAGTGGGGATCGAGCCCAGGAGTTGGAGCAGCCCTGCCCTGGTGGCTACTGTGTGGGTCCTAGTCATTCCGGGCCCGATGTGCCTTTGGTTCGCTGGCTCTTGCATCTCCCATCCTCCCTTTGCCTAGACCCCTTGGGCACCCAGCCCACCTTCCTGCTCAGTACGTGGGTGCTGCTTTGTGGCAGGACGAATCTGAGACCGGGCCTGAGAGCCTGGAGGCCCAGTGAAACTAGGCCCCGGTAGAGGGACAGAGCCCCGAGGCGGTTTAAGGGCTCCGTTGTATGGAGTGCCTGAAAGCCTAAATCTTCTAGAAACATTCCCTTGCCGAACTCCAGACTGAGAGGGGTCCCTAGCCCCTGATGCATCTGTCCTGCAGCCGCTAGCTGTCCCCTGGCCCTTTAGCGGCTGGGTGGGCGTGAAGCGCAGGAGAGGGCGCAAAGCGGGCGCCGAGCTGGAAGGCGGATTAGTTGTGCAGAACGTGCCAGGCCCCGGGGACTTGGCCCGGTAGGAACCCTCCTTGGCGAGGCTCGGGCTTCTGGCCACTCTTCCTGGCTGCCGGGTCCTCCCCTCTCCAGCACAAGGGCCCCAGCCGCAGGCTCTTGGGCAGGCCGGCCCCGGGCGCGCGGCGCTGAGCATTTGCCGCTGCGGCCTGGCTGGCGGGCCCCGAGGGGCGCGGGGTCGCGGGCCGGCCTGCAGGGCTTTGTGCCGCTCGCTCCCGGGTGTGCGCGAGGCGCAGAGCATCCAAATTGACACCATATGTTTTCCTATTAGATGCTTCGCGGTCGAATTCTAGGCGCATAATCATCGCCACTGGGCGAGAGCGCCAGCCGTCCCTAGGGAAGGGACACAATGATTGAGGCTTAACCTCTGAAGGGGAACTTAGAGCGGCGCTTCCTCGCTGCCATTTCGATGCTGGCAGAGGCGACCTAGCCCTGGGCGAGCACCCGCCGGCGGTCGCCGCGGAGGTGGTGGGCAGGTTATTTTTTTTTTTTTTGCCTGTTTGGGGGAGAAAGAGGGAGGTCTAGGATTAGGCGGCTTCATACGCCTTGGCATTCCCAGATTGGGAATTGCCTCGGCTGCGCGTGAAGTTTGGAAGGTCTTTCTCGATCTTTCTCTGGGAGTGCCTTTCTTTTTCCTGGAAGGCGTCCTTTGCCCAAAGGGGAGGCTCCTGTAAGCTGGAGCAGCAGAAGTTCTTTAGAGGCAAGGGAAGGCAATAAAGGGAATTTAGGAGAAACCAGGAGCGGGCTCTAGGCCTCGCTCTGTTGGAGAAGCGGTTTCCCCGCGATGTCCCTGCTCGAGCCCGGCCCGGCGGAGCCTAGATACCCCAAACGCCTGTCACTTCTCATCGAGTTGAGGCTTCAGCACGCCCCCTCAGTCAGCGTCCCCCCCCCCACTCCTCTGCCCCAAGCCTTCGGCTACTCTGAAAACGCGGCTCCCCTCGAAGGGGAAACGAGTGCAGTTCAATCTCGTCTGAGTGATCTACAAATAGGGACGGAAAGGGTCGTTTTATCACGGTCCCGTTTGTCGTGACGATGCAATTTCCCGGAGCGGAGCACTGTCACAAAGTGACAAGGCTGCCACAAGCGCCCCGACTGATCTTTTCAATTAGCCTTCCATGCATGATCCGGAGCGACTTCCGCCTATTTCCAGAAATTAAGCTCAAACTTGACGTGCAGCTAGTTTTATTTTAAAGACAAATGTCAGAGAGGCTCATCATATTTTCCCCCCTCTTCTATATTTGGAGCTTATTTATTGCTAAGAAGCTCAGGCTCCTGGAGTCAATTTATCAGAGGCTCCAAGAAGAAGAGAGGAGAGGAGAGGAGAGCTGAGCGGGGGAGCCACATCTCCTGGAAGGGCTGCTCTCTAGAGTCGGGGCTGCAGGTTGGAGATTTTTAAGGAAGTGGAAATTGGCAATTGGCTTTATTTGTGTGCCTGTGGTTTCTGGGGAGGGGGGCTACAGGGGTGCTAACTCCTCCCTATTCTCAGTTTAGACAATAGGGTGAGGTTGTGAGATAACCAGATAAAGGAGGGAAGGGGACACTGTGGTGTGGTCTTTTCCTTTTCACTTTTTGATTTTTGCTCCTATCTATCCTGGGCTGTGGGGAGGGCCGAATTTAGCATCGGAAGTAAAAGCGGAGCTGTAGCTGGTGCAGACAGACTCCCAGACCTCTGGCCCACTGTAGCAGCCAGTGGTTGGAGCCCATATGAGGGGCTTGAGGAAGTCTGCATGGGAGGTGCTGAACCCAGGTTGCGGTTCACTGGCCACAGATTTGCTGTTCTGGTTCTTCTTTACTCCATTCACTTTTTTTCTCCTATTTTTTTTTTTTTTAAATCCCGGTGCTTCACCAGAGTTTGGAATATGACAGCAAATGTTTCTGGATCTAGCATCTGAGGGAACACTGAGGAGCTGTAGGGTTTGCCATCACAGTTCTAACAATGCAGGGAGCTTGAAGATGCAGTGGGGGTTCTATAGGACTCGTGGTTTTTCGTTACACTCAGAGGGGATCTTTGGGAGGATATTTCTGAGCTGATTATTTGCACCTTGCGGGTTCAAAGACTGGCTGGGGTGTTTCTGGAGGGCAGCAGTGGGCTGGGGGTTCTCCTGGAGTGAAAGCAGTGAGTAGTAGTGAGGTGTGTGTGTTCTTACGTGTGTCTGCACCGTGCTTCTGTTCTGCAGGCGGGTGGGCAGGAGCTCCGCTGTGTCTGGGCTGGGCTGCCCGATGCCTGAAATGGCTTCGAGGTCCGGTTGTCATTTTCCATCGAGAGCAGGGACCTGATCACTGAGGTTGGCCAGGGCTGGCAGGGAGCTGAGGATGCATTGTGGTTGTCTTTTCTTCTTTTCCTTCTTCCTTCCTCCTTTTCATCCTTCTTCTTTCTCCTCCACCTCCTCCTTCCCCTTCTTCTCTTTCTTGCCCCTTCTTGCCCTCCTCTCTGCTCTGCTCTCCTCTCCCTTTCTTCAGGTCACAGCGGAGTGAATCAGCTCGGTGGTGTCTTTGTCAACGGGCGGCCACTGCCGGACTCCACCCGGCAGAAGATCGTAGAGCTAGCTCACAGCGGGGCCCGGCCGTGCGACATTTCCCGAATTCTGCAGGTGATCCTCCGGCGCCGCCCCATTCGCCGCCCCTGCGGCCCTCCACTCTCAAGGCCCTCTCTTCATTTCTTACTGTAAACGCTGCTAATTATGGACCCCCACCCTCACCCCTCATTCCAGCCCCCACCCCACTCCCCTGCCTTCTGCTTTCCCCTTTCCTTCCACCATCCTTCCCGATCTCTTTCAACCTGGGTCAGTCACATAAGAGAATTCATCTGCTTAAGAAAAAAACTGGGTGTGAATTAAAAACAAACAAACCAAAAAACCTTTCTCTTTTCATTTGTTAAAACGTTCTTTGTGGTAACAGTTTATGAACTGTAATAAAATGAATTATATAAATCTGCATAATTTCATCCCCTTCTCACTCACCCCATGCTTACCTCTCAGGGTTTGAGATATTTGTTTTATTTCTTCATTTTCATGAAGAATATATATTGATTTTAAAAGACGAATGCTGTTTTCCTCCCTCCCTAACTCACTCAATTGGCATATTTTTAAAGGAAAAATGACTAAAGATTCAGTTTGTTTTTCCCCTTCACTCATTAAAACATAACACCACTTTAAGCAAGATCAGCACAAAACAATCTGACTTCGTTTTGACGCATCTTCTGGCAGTGTTTATTTACAAAAACAGTTTTAAAAACTTTTAAGTTAGGTTTTTTTTTTTTTTTTTAGTTCAAACTGTTTGAAAGTATCATCCTATTTGTAGTTTTTAGGGCTACAAATGTAATTTTAAGAAAAAAAGCTCTCTACAGTAAGTTCTCATACCATTGAAGGTATATTTTTGTGTTATAGACCCATGCAGATGCAAAAGTCCAAGTGCTGGACAATCAAAACGTAAGCTTGTCATTGTTTAATGCATACTTAAACAATTTTATTTTTGTCTTGAAATTATTAATAATGTGGTTTTCTGTCCACTTCCCCTATGCAGGTGTCCAACGGATGTGTGAGTAAAATTCTGGGCAGGTATTACGAGACTGGCTCCATCAGACCCAGGGCAATCGGTGGTAGTAAACCGAGAGTAGCGACTCCAGAAGTTGTAAGCAAAATAGCCCAGTATAAGCGGGAGTGCCCGTCCATCTTTGCTTGGGAAATCCGAGACAGATTACTGTCCGAGGGGGTCTGTACCAACGATAACATACCAAGTGTAAGTTCACTGAGAACATTCCCTCTCCCTGCCCTAAGCCCCATGCTCTTCCCTCTTTACCATCACTTTCTCTGCGTCCCCCTGCTCTCCTTTCTGCCAGTGTCTTTCTCTTTCTCTCCTCCCTGCTCCACCTCTGTTTGTCACCTCTGTACCTGGGGGTCTTGAGAGGAGCACTTTGACCTTTTTATTGACCTTCTGGAAATGGGAGTCAAGTGTGGGAGGGTTAGTCACCATATTTGCATGTGGCAAGGTAGAGAGTGGAGAAAGTCACTGGAATCTAGAAGGAAAGTGAAAATGAAAACCAGATTCAAGCAAGCTTCCTCCACATCTTGCTGTTTGAACCTTCTTTCAGAAATCAAACATCCATTTCTGTCCTAATATAAAAAAACAAATAACAGTGAAAGAAATCTCTAAGCCAGGTCTTAATATTGGAGACAGGGAATCTTTGTAACAACAACAATAATAAAAAAGCAGCCATGTGAGTTAGGTCACCAAAGACACTGAGCGACAGTGAAGGACCCCTCCCTAGTGTTCCAGCTCTCTACCCAACTCAGTTTCCATGCCCAGAGTGATAGCTGACATTCTTTCCACGATGTCTCTGCAAGTCCCCCCACTGTCCCAGGATGGCTGGGGATTTTTTTTTAATGTATTAGGGGTCGTTCTTTAAAGGGGTGGCATGCTGAGATGGAGACTTAAGAGGGCAACTGTGTCTTCAGGAGACTCTGCCATTTGGTTTGATCTTGATTTGATTTGCAGGTGTCATCAATAAACAGAGTTCTTCGCAACCTGGCTAGCGAAAAGCAACAGATGGGCGCAGACGGCATGTATGATAAACTAAGGATGTTGAACGGGCAGACCGGAAGCTGGGGCACCCGCCCGGGTTGGTATCCGGGAACATCAGTGCCAGGGCAACCTACGCAAGGTAAAAACCCAAACACCCATCCTCAAACTCTCCATATATGCAGCCCTTGCGTATCCTCTTCTCCTCCAACCTTTTCCCTCTCTGGACTTTCGTGCTTGGAGAACGTAGTGGGAGTAACTCTTCAAGGGCTTGGGACACATTGACTTGCGCTGTATCTAGGTGGTATTTGTTGAACTGTCTGGTTGGCTGGAAATTCAAGTATTGTGTAGTCAGAAGTAGTATGAATGTGGCTGGGGTGTGTGTGTGTGTGCGTGCATGCTTGAGTATGTGTTATGGGCAGGAGTAGGTGTGTGCCTGTATGATCTAGCTGCGTGGTGCCCTATTCAAATGTGCCATTAAAATGCACGGAGAGCCCCCTTGCTGTAGAAGTGTGACAAGTTAACACACTGACAGACTGCAAGGTAAACATAATTGTATCATCTTGCTTTTTGCTGTAATCGACAAATTATGTGACTATGAGTAAGGTGTACAAGAGAGGGTGAACAGTGAGATGCAGGGCCAAGTTGAGGATGGGGCATTGGAAATGTTGATTTCCCAACTAAAACAACCCTACCCTCTAGGTTCGGACCCCCTCCACTCCTCTGGGCCCCTACTTCTCATTCTTTGTGGGTGGCGACTGTGTAATAAGATAGGTGGGGTAAGGCTTCTGTGAGCCAGACTTTGGTGTGCTGGGAGCTACCCGGGAGTTGAGAGGAAAGATAGGATCTGGACCGTTGCAGGCTCTGTGAGAAGGGATGGAGGAAGAGGAGCAGACGGGGGTGGGGTCGGGTCGGTTGGCTCTCCCCGCCCCTCCCCTCCACACACCGGAGGTAGATTGGTCAAGAATAGGAAACAGTTTACTCCGAAGATTAATCGGTATTTGTTGTCCTCGTGACAAGGAGATAATATGAGGGATAATGGGACGTGGAATCTCACTCCCCGGAGCACGACCAAGCCTGGGGGCTCCCGGCCAGGGGAGGCGGTGAGGGGGACGCTGACGGGGCTGCCCTCGCCTCCGTGCGCTCTCAACCCAATCTGGGTGCCCCGCGCCTCCACGGAGCCGGCGAGGGAAGGGAAAATCGGTAACAGTATGCGAAATATCTGGTACAAAGGATGCTTCTGTCACTCGCAAGAATTTGTTATGGGAACAATCCTGTCGCTCTGTAATTGCTCATTAGAGAACGTTTTGTTTCTCATTAAGGCGACATGAATAAGCGTCTAGTTGAAGGAGACAGCTGTAGAAATGTTCCACAAGAGACCTCTGGACACGATTCGGCACCAATTGCCAATTAGACATGTCAGTTTTAAGAGCAGAAAACAATATAGGACGGACACTGGGAAGATAGGGAGCAAAGCGCTGGCTCGGTTGTTTCCCAGCGCGGCCGCTCGGCCGGGCCGAGGCCTCCCGATGCGCAGGGCTTCGGTTCCCCTGGGCGACCCGCCCGCCCGCTCGCCCGGATCGGGCCGAACCTCGGCTTCCCGGGGTGCGGCAGGCTGCCCCCCGAGGCGGCGCTGGCTCCCCGCTGGCCCCCTCTGGCCTCTGGTGAGGACGAGGGAGTGACCGCCATACCCTCACCTGACCTTTGAAACTGTAGGGTTCCCACGTGCGCACACCGGACACACCCAAGGGACGCACTCCCACTGCTCGCCCCCAGCACCACCGCCCACCCCAATCTGAGGTCGGGGTGACCCCACCCCGCCGCCTCGTCTGCCAGAGAAGTCTCCAGGAGGGCGCGGGACTCGGTGACCGGGCCTGGGAAGGCTGAGCCCTGGGCGCGAGGGCTCCTGTTTGCTGGGGCGGGAGGTGGCGCTCGTTCAGGAGCTTTGAACTTTCTTTCAGGCACCCAGTTGCTGGAGCATTCTGGCTCACCAACTGCCGGTTCTCCCTCTGTCCCCGGGCCCCGCCCCCCAACTCCCCCAACCCCCCCCCAACACACACACTTGTGCCTGGTCCCCGCTGCGTGGGGAGGACGGTCACGCCAGCCGAGCGCGGAGTGCCCGGGTGCAGGGGCCACAGGGCGCCGGTGGCCACGACTGACATGCCGGGAATCCTTGGCTCTTTGGGCGCTAAGAAGGCCCTCCTCCCTCCCTCGCCCCCTTTCCCGGCCCAGGAAGCCGGTTTTGGGTTTTAAAAGAGTCCATGACTCCGAAAGCATAAGGCGAGGTTAGGTCTCAGAGGGAGACAAATATGGTTTCCATCTGATCAACGCCATGCGGTGGTGAATAAAATTGTGCCGATGTGGGCTGACAACCACAAGAGACAACTCTATCCGGCCCCCAATTCTCCAGCGATTTGGTGGTTTTAGGGATCACGGAGACACTTTTTCTTATCTCCTCCCCCCACCCCTCCGTAATACCCAGGCCCTCTATAGGATTTAGTCAGTCTCTTTTTTCAACAGATGCTTCAATGTTTTGATCCGCGCTCCAGAGCTGAAAAGGTGCCGCAACCGGGTTGCTATCTTTTCTTGCTTGTTTTCCGCCTCACTGATTAAGACACTAAGAAACTAAGGAATGATTTTATTTCCCAGCGTCTTTTTTTTTCTTCTTCTTCTTCTTCTTTCTCTCTCTCTCCCTTCTCCTTCCAGGAAACAAATCCTATCCCGAGCGTCAGATGGTCCCGGGTCTGGGAGAATGGGAGGCGCTTTCACTCGCCTTCTCGAGGATTAGGCTGGAAGGTGGACGGCGCCCATTGAAGGGCCCTTTTTTTGCGCTGAGGGGGCGCCTTTTAAAGAAGATATCTTAATTGTCTGCCACTTAGGTTTATCATGGGGGGAACCCGAGATCCAACTTCTAGTTTTATTTTGCTAAAAAGCTTTAAGAGTGGAAAGTAAATCCACTAAAGGAAAAAAAAAAAAAAGGAGAGGCATCCAGTTAAAGTGACCTCTTCCGCACCGCCGGGCTGCGGACTGTTGCTAAAGTAGCAAGCTTTCAGCGGTGCACACTGGCTCTGTTGGGTTTTGGAGGGATCCTGCAGCCACGACTTTCTCCTGACCCGCCTCTGTCTCCACTGCTGTTTGTTTCTCCCCAAAGAGGTTTAAAATCAAGCGCTCCTCATCCTCCGTTAAATGACTCCCCTTAAAAAATTACTTCCCAAGTCGGTGCTGCGCCTTCATTCCTGTGAGTAAGTGTGTGGTGTGTGTGTGTGTGAGTGTGGTGCGGGGGGCCACGGGCGAGGGCGGGGGTGGTGCGGAGAGGAAGAAAGGAAGAAGGAGAACGTGAGCACATGTCCATGTTTTAGAATTAGGAAAGTGTCAGTGAAGCAAACGTGAGCAGAGAATGCTATCTGTGGGGGTCTTCCGAGGCACACCCGGGTAGCTTTGTTTAATCGGAGAGATCGAATGTGCCAGAAAAAAGGACTGGGGTGGGGCCTCCTGGAAGGCGTCTGAGTGACCGCCACCCCAGCAAGATGGGATTGTGTTCGGTCCCTTCCCTACACGTTGGAGGATCGCAGGTTTTTGTTTGTGCTTTCCAAAAGCAATAACTGATGGGCCTTACTAGTTGGTCCCCCAAAGTCTATTTCTAAAGTCTTCCTCATCGACTGAATCCAAAAAGAAAAGGGGCTCGGCATTTCGCTCCCTGAAAAACACGTTGAAAAGTCCCCGTGAAACTTGGGGCAGTAAATTAGCGGGGACGCAGGTGCCAGGCACCTGTGAGTGAGCTGCTCTCGGGCGCGGCCGAGGAGCCCTCCCCAAGCCCCACCTTTCTGATGTAGCGCAAGACGATCCGAAGTAGCCCATTTACTAAGTCTCTGTCTCTCTCTTATCTCCCTCGGTCTCTCCCCTTGTCCGCTGATCCTCTTGTCTCTTTTCCTCTCAGCGCTCTTTTTCTGTCCTTCTTGCACCTTTCTGGCCTATTCCTCTTCGGAGCCTCTTTCTGGCCCCACCTTTCTCTACCCTCCCCTCTCCTCCTCCCTCAACCAGACCTCTGTGCCTCCCCTCCTGTCTCCCTCCCCCCTGGTCTTCATCCGCTCTGCCTCTCCGCCCCGCTTCCCCCCACATCCCGTCCTCATCCACCGTCCCTGCGCCCCCCCACCCTCTGCCCCGGCCCCCCATCCACCCTCCAGCCCCCAGCCAAGCGCCCTAAATAGCATTGAGGCGCCCGCTCTTCGGACAGTGATTAATGATAGCAGAGCAGAGGGGTTAACACACTTCACTGAAAAGTCTGTTGACTGGGCTTCTTGTAACACAATTGGTCCGCTGCACGCCTCAAGAGAATCCTTTTGTTGTCCGCGCTCATTGTGGCCTCGAAATTCTGCCCACGAAAGTTTGCCAACGCTCCTGCCCCAGGAGTTTAATAGTTTCCCTTACTCGCGGGGCATTGTGCAGTGCTGAAAAGCAGCCCCTCTCTATTCAAGTGTTGGTGGTCATCTCAATAGATCTCCAAGGGCCCATATGGTGGCCAGTGCTGATGAATCCGCCTGTTTAAATGGGGGAGAAAGTTGGGGTTTTAAAACATTTCAAAGTTCCTGAAAAGATCCCACTAGATCCTGTCACAATTCCCTGAACTCTTTGAAGGCATTGCCTATTGTCTCCCGGTTATAAATGATATTCCTGGCCAAGTCGATTCCCACCAAGGCGCCCCAGAGGCTCCTCCTCCCAGGGCCAAGTCGCTAGGATGGGGAGGGGGGCAGCCCCGTTTGGTATCCCTAGGGGGCCTTAGGACCCAAGACCAAGGACCCAGGAGGCAGTGGTCCTGGAGGCCTAGCGAGAACTGAATCCTTTGCTTCAGACAGGCTGTGGCCTCTCCAGCAAGGTGCAAAAGGAGACAGCTTGCCCAAGTGCACATCTTGCCCTCCAAGCAGCAAAGGAAAACAATAAAACTTTCCCCTGTTTAATGATAGAAATTACATTAAAAGTGGTGGAAATGCCCTAATTAAAAATGTACCACTTAAATGATATGCCAAGGATTCAGCTGCAGCATAGCATATTTAGCTAGTTAGTGAACTCTCTACTATTTCTTTTTTTAAATTACACGTTAAAAATTTAAAAGAAATCTTACTTTTCTCTGGTGCAACACATTACAAAGAATGGACAGTCCTTTTATCTAAATATAAAATTCCATTTTCAGCAATTATAGCCTGTTCTTGGTGATGATATAATTACAGCTGTGCTCGTAATAGGTGTCAAGGCAAAGCGCACTCATACAATAGTTGAATAAAACTGCAGAACAATGCAAGCACTTCTAAATTCACAACCTTTAAAATGAAATTGACTGTGCAGAATTCAAATAAAAACTAGATAAATATTTTTTTTAAAGATTACAAGCTTGGTTTGGTTTCTTAATAGCATTTTCTACAAACCTATCAACATCTAATTGATTAGATAGGAATTACTGATTATAGATCAGCTGAAATCTTGAACGTCACTCTTCTATTTTCCCAACACAGCCATAGGTAAATAAATTCTGCAAGGAGAGGGAGCTGGGTGAAGCATGTGGAGGGTCAGGGTTAGTTATGAAAGAACATTTTAATTGGAAACTATACCACTTGTTTTGTTATTCACAGAATAACATTCTATAAGTATCTACATTGCACAGTCTCATCATCATAAAAACAGAAAATGGTGGTCAGGTAACATGTGTCACCAATGTCTTTTGAAGGCTGACAGTTACCTTGGGAATGTTTTGGTGAGACTGTGAGAATAGACTGCTCTTGGAGTTTATGGCTATGTGAGGCCCCTTTTGCAGACTCCAAGTTATTCCAAATTTCTCTTACTGTCCTGTTCTTTTTTTCCCAGATGGCTGCCAGCAGCAGGAAGGAGGGGGAGAGAATACCAACTCCATCAGTTCCAATGGAGAAGATTCAGATGAGGCCCAAATGCGACTTCAGCTGAAGCGGAAGCTGCAAAGAAATAGAACATCCTTTACCCAAGAGCAAATCGAGGCCCTGGAGAAAGGTGATGGAGTTTTTCAAAGTAGGGAAGCAGTAAATCAAAGTAAATGCCACATCTTCAGTACAAAGAGCTAAATTTAGCCAGGGCCCTTGCACAGAGGCCTGAAAAGGTTCCCTTTTTCTGTCTTTTCTGGGTATCTCTTTTAGTGTATGTGTTTTCTTTCTTCTTTCCACGTACCAGGAATTCAAAGATGAGAAATCTGACTTCTCATAAAGAAAGAGTCATGATTTGGCTAATTCAGGCCACAGAAGAGACCTTGAATGAATGTCATTAAACAAAAAAATAGAACACGGTTCTGATGGGATAGTTCTTCCAAGTACAGTCAATGCTAATAGTAGTAGCATTTTAAAGGGAATTGGTTGAAAGTGATGGAAGTCAGGAGGTGAAAATCAGCTTGATCCAGGCTTTGGTTGACACATTTTGTATAGTTCTGGTGCAACATAGAAAATGCAACTTACTCTTTCAGAGTTTGAGAGAACCCATTATCCAGATGTGTTTGCCCGAGAAAGACTAGCGGCCAAAATAGATCTACCTGAAGCGAGAATACAGGTACCTGGGGACTGTGTGTTCATGTGTTCATGTGACTCATACCATTTGCCTTTTTTAGAGACCCAGCTGCTTCTAAGGAATGTCATTTGTTTGTATCAATAGAAACAGATTTAGTTTGCTAAGTGCTTTGCCGTCACTCGGGGACTGGGGGAGGAGGACAGTGGACCTGTCAGGAATGGGGCAGAGCTGGGAGCAGGCACAGGGCTCACCTGTTCTGTCTGATTTCCAGGTATGGTTTTCTAATCGAAGGGCCAAATGGAGAAGAGAAGAAAAGCTGAGGAATCAGAGAAGACAAGCCAGCAACACACCTAGTCATATTCCCATCAGCAGCAGTTTCAGCACCAGCGTCTACCAACCCATCCCACAACCCACCACGCCTGGTAACTGAAAATATTAATTCTGCTGATCAGTGTGTTTCAGCCTTTCTGCCCTTGGCTCTGACTCTCACCACGACTGTTGTGTTCCTCTCCCTGCAGTTTCCTCCTTCACCTCCGGCTCCATGTTGGGCCGAACAGACACAGCCCTCACAAACACGTACAGTGCTCTGCCGCCCATGCCCAGCTTCACCATGGCGAATAATCTGCCTATGCAAGTAAGTGAGGCCGGCGGTTGCCCACTTAACGGGTCCCTGGGAGAGGAGGTTAGACGTGGGTTGGGGCATGCAGACCTCACTGCCCCTGTGTTTACCCTTGGGAGACTTTCTCAGTACAGTGATTGGCTTGATCAGTGAAGTCTAAGATGAAAGCAGTCAATCCAGTCTTTTAGCTGATTGATTCATGCCTTTAATAAAATAAAAACTTGATTTTCAGTCCAGTTAATCTGCCTTTTTGCTTATTGGGAATGTCAACTTGATGATGTTGGATGAGAATGGGGCATGCTTTAGGGATCAGTGTGAAACTTGGACCAGAAAATGAAAATAATGCTGGCAAATTATTAGCTAGTAAGGGGTTAATATGGGTAAAACAGGTTTATAGTCAGGTGTTTGTATAAATAAATTTATAGTCTTTATGTGTATTTTGGATGTTATTTAGGATGTTTGTGATAAACTGGTGAGGAAGAAAAAAAGGATCAGAATTGGGATTCATATTGTATAGTGTGATTTACTTAACATAGAGGAAAAGATAATTTTCTTTTTCTATCTTAGAATAAAAGGAATAGAAGGTATTTGCTAGAAATATCACGTATCTTTGCTGTGAATGATGTGATGAGTTTCTGGCATAACTAGCTGCCTGGAAAGGTTGATGCTATTCACTTGGTATAACAACCTGCCCCTACTCAATTCCATCTCAAATATATATTGGCCCCTACCTGTGCTAGGTCCTCAACTAGGCTAATCCTATTTTATGATGAAAGTTGTATAAGGTAGGTAGGGTGTACTGGAACCTTGAAGCCAGAGGGTTTCTTGATGGGGAGGATATTGGTCTTCTGGTGGGCCTTCTGCCATGACTTCTTCAGGATTCTTGTTCTGTTTGTACAGCAGTTAGAGATGCTGGGTGGTATGAGACTGGCCATCATGAGCCCCTGGAAACAGATTGGGGGATACACAGATAGTTTATTCTCCACTGAACATCTTTGGCTGGATTTCTAACCCAAATCACACTAAAATAAATGTTTCACGGTCTTTAGATTAATATAGGAACAGCTAGATAAGCAGCTTCAGAGGCATTATTCACATGTCTATTTTTATTACATCTGGATATTATTGACCATAGAGCAATTAATGTAAATTAAGGGATTAACAGCCCATTAGTTGGGGTGGCTACAACTGCCTTGGAATTTTCTAGAAGTCAAGGTTGCCTGGAGGAAGTGATTTCAGGATAGAAACAAATGCAAGCTGAAATTCTGGCAAGGCCCTGAGGGCCTGCTTGCCTCTTTGAACTCGGTGTTAGCAGTCTTCCTCTGACTTTAATAAGGCCACTGACTGTCTTGTTCAGTTTTATAAATTGTAGCAATACCTAGGTTTCTCTGAAGATAAAAACTGTATATATGAGAAAACAGAAACAATTAAATAGATGCTGCTATTCTGTTAGAGTTGTGTCCACATAGAGGCCCGTGTGGGTCCATTTATTTCAGATGCTGATTTTTTAAAATTATATAACTTAAAATATCATTCAAACCACATATATAGTCATCAAACAAAATTAAAGTATCAACAATTCTACTATTCAGAGAAAACTGCTCTTTGACTCTTGGAATTGGGTGAGGGGTGTCCTGTCTTTCCATCAGTTTATCCTGTTGACCAAAATCTTCAACCATTTGAAGCCATAAGGAGCAGGTGTCCTTCTCTGACCTTCTCTAATGCGTCACTGCCTCTGAGGCTGTGGATCTTGGAATGTTAAACATGTCTATAGTTTGCAGATTAGAGCAGTGCTGTCATCTCCCTTGCTCCTGACATTACGCTTCTATTAGTTCATCCCAAGTTTGCTGCCCCACCATAGCCCTGTGAGAGCTCAGGAGGAGTTTTGTCCCAGCCTTGTGTATTTATTTAGTTAGGATAAAGGTTTATCTTTTTACTACCATGATTCTAAATATTTAGAGGGTAGCAGCACAATTTTGTGGATTAAACGCAATCTCGGGTTTGGGGTCTGTAAGAAAGTCACAGCAAATTTTCATGGTAGGGCTAGGTATTTCCTGACACTTCTGACTACTTTAACCTGAGATCATTACTGATCTGCCTTTTCAAGAATCTTTAAATCCATGAGTCCCACCATCAAAGGCTTCCAAGGTCCCTAAACCAAACTTTACAGAGTTCCTCCCGGTGTTTTCTGCCTCAGAGCTTGAAATACAGCATTTAAAGGGTGGGGGTGTCATTGGATTCCCAAATATTAATAGATTGAATTTGTGAGAGAGGGGTAATGTATTTATGGAAGTCCTCATGTTAAAACTTCTCTAAAGGTGCCAGCGAAGGTCCAAGATGAAAACGGACAAAAATTCTATTCATTTATGGATGGTGCCAACCATCTAGCTGGATTGTAGTCTGAATTTGGGGCACTTTAAAAAGTTTGGTATGTAGGCAACTTTCCTCTAGCAGTGGACCATAGAAGGACCAGTTGGAGGCCCAATCTTAGAGTTCCCACATGGAATTCCAGTGCTTTACTTGAGGGTGTATTCAGACTTATTGGCAGAGTCCTGGGGAGGAGGGAGCCTGGGGATGTGGCTGTGCAACGTGTCTCTCGGTAACCACGGGTTTGCCTTTCTCCTCGCAGCCCCCAGTCCCTAGCCAGACCTCCTCGTACTCCTGCATGCTGCCCACCAGCCCTTCGGTGAACGGGCGGAGTTATGATACCTACACCCCCCCACACATGCAAACACACATGAACAGCCAGCCAATGGGCACCTCGGGCGCCACTTCCACAGGTGAGCCGTGCTCTCCTCAGGCTGCACAGAGATGGCCTCTGCAGCTTCTTTTGCCAGGTCATCTCCCTTCATTCGTAGTTTATCTGGAAAGAATCTGTCGGCCTTGTATGATGGTGTGTTTTACTCTCTGTTGCTTGCTTCTCTGGGGAAAACTAATTAAAAAGGGGAATTCAGTCAAACTAGTTAGTAACTTAATGCCATACTGGCAAAAAAAAGTTGTTTTTCCTGAATTTGGTTGCGGAAGTTGCATATGAAGGCAAGACCCAAAAATGTATCTTTCAGAAGGAAAAATTATTGTATTAGCCAAACTCCACAGTGAAGGCCATCCCCCCACCTCGTCCCAGCTTACTGGAAAGACTTCTCAGGTCCTTCCAGTTCTTCTGTGCCTTTCATTGGAACTGAAGAAGTACTACTTTGGTTTTCCAGGATGGTTTTGTTGCTAAAGTTCCAAACATACAGACAAGTGGAAAGTGAAAGTGTTAGTTGCTCAGTCGTGTCCTGAGTCATGCTCAGGCTGTTTGCGACCCCATGGACTGTAGCCCACCGGGCTCCTCTGTCCATGGAATTCTCCAGGCAAGTGTACTGGAGTGGATAGCCATTCTCTTCCCCAGGGGATCTTCCCAACTCAGGAAGAGCATCGAAGCCCAGTTTTCTGCATTGCGGGTGGATTCTGTACTGTCTGAGCCACCAGGGAAGCCTGGAGTTGGTGTTTTTTGGGGGGGGGAGGGGTTGGGATTCAGTAGGTGCATGTAAACATGTTTTCTAGTTTCTGAAGGTGCTCCTTTTGTTTATAAGACTCGAAAGTTTTTTTTTAAAATATATTTGAAATGTTAGAAAGTACTAGAGATTTTTTTTTTAACTTATAAATTCATACTCCATGCCTGTCTCTCAAAGGGAATCTCTACATGGCTATTTCTTTCATCCACTTCTAGGACTCATTTCCCCTGGTGTGTCAGTTCCAGTTCAAGTTCCTGGAAGTGAACCTGATATGTCTCAATATTGGCCAAGATTACAGTAAAAAAAAAAAAAAAATCAAAAAAACAAACAAAAAGAATATATTGTGTTAATTCAGTCAGTGACTATGTGGACACAGCAGTTGGGCGTTCAGGAAGGAAAGAAAAGTGGCTGTTAGAAGCACTTCGGTTCTGCGGTTGTGTCCTGTGTGGTACCACTGGGGAATGGACTTGAAAACAAGGACCTTTGTATACAGAAGGCACGATGTCAGTTGGAACAAATCTTCATTTTGGTATCCAAACTTTTATTCATTTTGGTGTATTATTTGTAAATGGGCATTTGTATGTTATAATGAAAAAAGAACAACGTAGACTGGATGGATGTTTGATCTCTGTTGATCATGAAGTTGTTTAAAAAAAAAAGGAAATCATGATCGACAAGCTTTGCCACGAATTTAAGAGTTTTATCAAGATATATGGAATACTTCTACCCATCTGTTCATAGTTTATGGACTGATGTTCCACGTTTGTATCATTCCTTGCATATAATTAAACCTGGAACAACATGCACTAGATTTATGTAAGAAATATCTGTTGGTTTTCCAAAGGTTGTTAACAGATGAAGTTTATGTGCAAAAAAAAGGGTAAGATATAAATTCAAGGAAGAAAAAAGTTGATAGCTGAAAGGTAGAGTGTGTCTTTGATATAATCCAATTTGTTTTATGTCAAAATGTAAGTATTTGTCTTCCCTAGAAATCCTCAGAATGATTTCTATAATAAAGTTAATTTCATTTATATTTGACAAGAATACTCTATAGATGTTTTATACACATTTTCATGCAATCATAAGTTTCTTTTTTGGCCAGCAAAAGTTAATTGTTCTTAGATATAGTTGTATTACTGTTCACAGTCCAATCATTTTGTGCATCTAGAATTCATTCCTAATCAATTAAAAGTGCTTGCAAGAGTTTTAAACTTAAGTGTTTTGAAGTTGTTCACAGCTACATATCAAAATTAACCATTGTTGATTGTAAAAACCATGCCAAAGCCTTTGTATTTCCTTTATTATACTATTTTCTTTTTAACCTTATAGTGTGGTGTTACAAATTTTGTTTCCATGTTAGATTAACATTCTAAACCAATGGTTATTTTCATACATACTCTGTTTTAAATCCTGATGATCCTTAAGAGGTAATTTTTACAGGTATCAAATTGCAAATGTGTTACAAAGAAAAACTCCACTGGAAGCTGTGTGTAGATCTGTGCCCATTTATACCCACAGTACCTATACAAAATGGTAGCATTTCCCAGTTATCTGTTCAATTCAAAAACTCAAAGTCTAGAAATAATTTAAAAATGCAACAAGCTATTAGCTAGGAATTGTCTTTTGAATTAGGGCTGGCATTTTCAATCTGGGCGGATTTCCATTGTCAGCCTGTTTCAACAGTGATTTCACTGAAGTATATTCAAAAGTAGATTTCTTATACAAGGTTCCCTGAAAGCCGCTGCCTTTCTCAACCAGGCCCTCTCCCTTTTCTGCCTCCCTCCCCTTTGCACAAGAGGCATCATTTCCCATTGAACCACTACAGCTGTTCCATTTGAATCTCGCTTTCTGTGTGGTTGTGGATGGCTGGAGGGTGGAGGGGGGATGTTGCATGTCAAGGAATAATGAGCACAGACACATCAACAGACAACAACAAAGCGGACTGTGACTGGCCGGTGGGAGTTAAAGGCCTTCAGTCATTGGCAGCTTAAGCCAAACATTCCCAAATCTATGAAGCAGGGCCCATTGTTGGTCAGTTGTTATTTGCAATGAAGCACAGATCTGATCATGTTTAAAGTGGCGGCACGCAGGGCAGGAGTGCTTGAGCCCAAGCAAAGGATGGAAAAAAACGAGCCTTTGTTGGGTGAAAGAGGCCTGTCTGAGACTTTTATTTCTGTCTGTTCTGTGTAACATATAAGTCAATATGGATGTTTTCTTCTGCACGCTTCAGTCAAAGGCTGGGGGTCTGGCAGTCTAGATTAAATGCCTGCACAGGCAAAACCCTCTGGGGACAAAGACACACTTCCACTGAATTGTACTCTGCTCTTTTTTGGTTTTGTTTTTAACCCCTGAAGGCAAACAATCAGAAATAGAGAAATTAATTGGAGGCTTTTTAAAAAAAACATCTTCTAGCTCAACATCTACTATTTTCTAGTTAAAGAATATACTTGTGAACAGATAATTGTGACTGATCTCTCTGGCATGCTTTATATTAATAATTTTATTCCACCAGACTTGCTGCACACTGAGACATGCTGACTGCCGTTTTTATACGTGTGTATGCAATTTGATCCCGTCTGTGTTGTACGTGTGTACACTTCTGCAGAGGAGCACATACACATATGCACTGTTGGTACACCTGTGCAGGTATTTCCCCCCTTGACATTTAGCCACCTGCATTCCCAGAGGAACACGTGCTGGGAGAAATGTCCGAGGAGGGCTGTGTGTGAGTGTGTGCGGTGGCTGCTGGCTGCCTCACCTCCTCACTGCGAGAAGGGATGGTTTCCAACCGACTATGATTTGGGCCAGGGTCAGGCAGCTGGTCCTGGCCCACGGCTCTGCTGTGCAGGAAGCAGAGACTTTGGAGAACTGGCTGTGACATTTGGGTGTAGGAGGTGGGGACGGGAGAAGGGGAGTGTTGTGGAGCAGAGGAGCTGCCTGTGTGCACTTAGGCACGTATACGAGTCCTCAGAGGGTCAAGCTTGCCAGGGCGCAGTGGCTCCGCAGCCTGGTTTAGTCTAATGCAGCCGCTCAGCTGTAGATGCCCTCTGGTCCAGCAGGATGGGTCGGCTGCCTTGCCTTCTGCCCTCACCCTAGGGAGATGAGCTGTCCTTTTGAATGGAGTTCCAGACACACCCCTGGGGACAGCATGGCAAGCTCAGTGTGGAAGCTGTGCCCAGAGGTGGCCTTTTACTCATTCTTGAAATAACTTTTATTTATTTATTGATAGGTATATTTATATATTTATGAATGGGAACTCTTCAGGGATGCCTTGATGCCATCCTCCAGGATGGTGGCCATCTATTTGTGATGTCCTTGGTAGAATCACAAGATTTTTCTCCAGACTTGACTGACTTAGGGAGACCAGGTGAACAGAATTTGAGCTGAATGTTTGAGTAAGAACATTCAAATTACTCCGAGTAAACAAATGCTTTTTACCATAATGAATTCTCAGAATATCCCTCCTTCCCCACCCCAAAGCTGTGCCTCCTCTTAAATGGAAACTGGCTTTTGGTATGGCTCACATAATCATTTCTTCTTCCTTTTAAAGAAAAAATCACTACTAGGTTTCCTAAGAGTCATTCATACAGTATTATTCCAAGATTCAGCTTTGTTTTGTGAATATTTGTCATTTTAGGATGGTGTCCATATTCTGCTTATTTCTTTTTGCTCTGGGCCTTAATGTAAACAAGATTTTTTTAAAAAAGGGTTTTCCTCTTTGTATAATGTTTGGCTCACCAAGGCCAAACACAAATTTTTCCTTTTTCTGTTCTTCAAGAATAAACCTCAACTGTTTCTTATTTAAGCACCTTTTTTTTTTTTTTGCTTTGGTTCTGAATGACTTCACTGCTCAGTTTTAAAGTTCAAAGTGTAAGTATTTAGGGTTAGTATTGCTTAAATTTGGTGGTGTTGATGGTGACTATCTTTGGAAAGCATTGACATGATGCTTTAGGAATGATGTTCATAATGGGCTTAAACAAATGAATAGGGCTCTCAACTTTTGCTTTGTATGCGCATTTGTGTGTCTGGTTCTTTAAAAGATAGACAGGGAATTGATTGCAGAGTGTTGCTTCCTTTTGAAGTAGTTTTATTTTGTCTAGTGTTAGTATGTGCAGATCCTGGAGGTGGAGATAAAGAATAAATGGAAAAGTGGAAATTGGTGGCTACTAAAAAGAAATTCAAGAGGTCTTAGAACCCCAGTACCTGAGCAGACTCTAGCAGTCAAAATATTTACCTCATGTTAAAGAAAGGCAAATCTAGCGTAAGAAATGAATACCATAGAGGGTTTAGAAGTTTTAGAAACACTTACAAGATATGAGGACATTTCAAACACTGTTTGACATTGTTAACTTAAATATCTTTAAGACAACCTGATAATTGAAAACTAGAATCTGTTAATAGTGTACATTTCATAATATATCAAATTGTTTGTATACCTACAGTAGCATTACTGAAGACCAGTATTTTAATGTAGTAAGTTATTAGCATATGGATAACTGACAAGTTTCCAGAAAGAAAGAAAACACATGTTTAGAGTGGGTTTTTATCAGAGGAAAATGAAAATATACATCCCTCTCCAAGAGCTTATTTTAACAAAGCCTGCCTAGTGAATCAGAACACCTAAGCACTTGGATCTGATTTTTGGAAAGCCCAGGTACTATCATTGTTCAGAATGCACTTTTACTGAGTTTTAAAAGTTTCTTTTTTATTTAGAACAAGGGTTCAAACATGCACATTCAATTTTTATAGTATTTATCTATTTGCAAGGCATATATTAACTAGAAATTGGCCGTTAATTTTATAGTTGTGTTAGCTAGGGTAGTAAATCAATGACCTGCTAAGTATTTCTGACAAGCAATTTTCATATTCGATGACCTCACATTTCCTTTTCGGAGTCAAATGCTATGTAATTGTTCTGTTGTATGTTTGTATAAAATGAATCACAACATGGTAAAGAAAAGGTTAGACTTATTAAAATAATAACCCTACTAAAATATTCACTTTATTCAGATTGTTCATAATGCTTTCAAAGGACATAGCAAAGCTTTTGTGGAGAATCTGCATATTATTTATCATCTATGGACTAAATTGATTTTTTTGAAGTTGCTTTAAATTTTAAAAGCACCTTTCCTTAATATAAAAGCCCTTTAATTTTAACTGACAGATCAATTCTTAAACTTTATTTTGAAAAGAAAATGGGGAAGAATTTGTGTCTTTCGAATTAAAAGAAGTGAAAAAAATAAACCAGACATCCTAAAAAATAGAAGAAACCTGATTTTTAGTACTAATGAGATAGCGGGTGACAAAATAGTTGTCTTTTTGATTTCGATCACAAAAAATAAACTGGTAGTGACAGGATATGATGGAGAGATTTGACATCCTGGCAAATCACTGTCATTGATTCAATTATTCTAATTCTGAATAAAAGCTGTATACAGTATGTGTTTATGCTACAGTGGGTTTTTTTTTAAGTGACTGACATTCATCATATTGGTTAGACAGTTTTAAAAACCTAGTCTTTGTTTTCTGCAATGTTGTCAAGAACAAATAAAGTATAATTTGTGGTATATTAAAAGCAAACTGCTTAAAAGTGCTAGATATAACTGCTTCAAGATAGTCTAATATACTTGGAAATGTATTTAGAAAACTCAGTTTCTCCTAACAGTAAACAGCTTTTTAAAAACTGAGACTCTTATACAGTATGTGTCTATGCTACAGGGGGTTACTTGCATATTACTTAAATATGCAAGTTACTTTTAAACTTTTACTTTTTGTCTATTTGTCAAAAGCTTTGAGAACATGGAACTATGATTCAAAAAACTGGTGTTTCCTATGAAAACTAGTTTAATATGTTATATATTCCCAAAGACATGTTTATATGGTTATAAATGTACACATCTACCGATGTTCATAATTAACAAAGGGTTTTACCTGATGCAATAGAAATTTGAGTTACCTTCGGTTTTATACTTTGTCTCAGACCTATGTTTTGTAAAAATCTCTCGCCAAGCCTCCATACATGTTTTCCCCCAGTATCCTTGCATTCATGTAGCTGTCAGTTTGAATTTCAATCCTGAATTATGTCTACTGACATAATTTCATAGTGTGGACTCTGTTTAAACAGAGACCATCTCTTTCTTTGTCTAAGTTTTCTATTACTCAAGTTCTTTATTAAATACTGTAGTAGACTATTTTTAATGGATTCTTCATCCCCAAATATTGTCTTATCTTCAATTTCATAACAGGATATGTAAATGCAAGTTTATTTTATTTTAGTCTTCATATAGTAGCAAAGTTTTTATCTCATAAAAACATTTTTGGTGAGAGGTGTCTTTTTCAGAAGTGAAGAGAAAAATATGTTTTTCACAGTTTTGCATTTCATAATGTTTCATATGCTGCCTGCTGTAACGTGGACTTTGCCGTGAGCCAAGTGCCTTATATACACATACGCTTAATGACCACTGTGAGGCATCCTGAATTTCGGACATTTGCTTTTATTTAAAAATAAAATTCTTCACTAGATATAGCATAAAACAAACTTTTAAAGTGAAAGTATTTCTGCTGTACTATTTCTGTATAAAAACTTGGTTAAAATAATGAAGAACAGTGGCCTCATTTTGCAATCCTAACTGTATTTTTCAAGGATTGGAGGGTCACATCGTTAAGAAAAATATTTACATAAGCTATTAGCAATCATAATTAGGGTGTCACAGAATTCTGCAGGCAGTGACTAAGGAGGAGTCACTAGAAGTCCAGGTGCTTCTTGCCTCCGGCCGTCATGCCACAGCCTGGGCCCAGCAGCTTGGTGGATTCTGCCAGATCCTGTTTGCTTGAGCGGCTCACAGTGTCTGACAAGTCTGGAGGCAAATGCAGTCGCTATGGCAGAAGATTTCAGGGGACGGAAAGAAGGAAAAAAAATAATTAATTTTGCTTTTGCCAGCACACTTCAGAATACAATATTATGCTCTGTTGATCAGCATTTAGTCTTGCATAGAAAATTCCTGCTAAAACAATTCTTCAGATTAAAGCCCAATATAATGACATCCTATTCCTACTAGATTTTACAAATCGTAGTCATTACAGAAACTGGACCAGGAATCTTAGTGGCATATTTCCAGAGTCCAGACCTAAATGTATTACGATTTTTCTTACTTAGGTAGAAATGAAAACACAGTAACTGCACACATGAAAACATAATGGAAAAATACCACATAATAACGGCAGGTTGTTTTTTGGCTATTTTTTTTTCCCTTAGAGCTCCAAGATGGTATTTTTAATTGAATGTAGTTTTTCAGCAATTATGGATTCCTGCAAATGCCTGTTTTCCTTTGTCTATTAAGTTGACCTGATGATTTTTTATTTCAAGGCTATATCTTCTTTAAGGAACTTAACCATTTTCATGGACATATGTCATATTGACATAAGGAAAAAAATGATACCACTTAAAGGGTCAATATTTTTCATATGCTCAGACAGGTCAGCAAAACATTTACTGTAGGTCTTGGTAAGTGTGTTTCTATGCATGATGTTGGCTCATGTTTTCAAAAGTATAGTGTAGCTTTGAACATCTCGCCTTCCTATCTGTCTGCAAATATAGGTTGATTTAAGGAGACCCAGTAACTAATCATAATTACAGAACAGTTATTGTAATTAGGGAGAAATACTCACATTTCATAATAAACTTTTTGGTTTTTCAAAAGGATCTCTATCAAGTTCCTTTAATTATGTTTGCTCCCAGGCCATGTGATTTGTTTCATAAAAATCCAAACTCAAAGGAACATGTTTGTTGTGTGAGGCAGAGTGGTTATGGGAGCCTAAAGGTAAGTAGGGCAGGATGGGGTCATCCCCTGATGACTAAGCAAAGCCTTGATGAGGTGAACTGACCTGGAGACAACCCATCTGAAACCCTTCATTTGAAAACTCCCTTGGATATGAAAAAAAAATCAAGATAAGAAAGGGAAAAAAACACTTTTTTTGGGTCAAAATATTGTGATACACTAGCATATGTCCTGGCTAGTTTCTTTCCTGATAAAAGGCTTGTTTATTGTCATGTAAACACAAGCTGTGTGCAAGGATCAAAACATTTTAAAACATTAAAAATAATTTATGAAAACATTCTTCCTTGATTTCAGTTTGCTGATTCAAATATATCTAGGATGAAAGACTCTTATATAGATATATGATCAACAAAGATGTCAGGGAGATCCAGGAAAATATAATATCCATACAGTAATATAAATACAGTGTTATTCATCTGTATCCTTAGCACTCAGCCTGTCACTTATTAAGTCATTAAATGTCTATTTCTTAAATAATAAAAAAAGAATTCAAAGAAAGACATATTTGCTTCTTTGTTTTAAACAATTCTTTCATTTCTTCATACCCTAGTTTTAGAAAGGATTTCAGGTAGAAATGAAAGTGTGAAAGGCTCAGGAATTGAAAAGACACAAATGACTCTAAAGTCTGAGGTCATGAATGTCTTTGCAGTGTTAAGTCTATCAATGTTCATGAGTGGAAGCAACAAGGAAAGAGATATTTAATTATATGTCTGAGCTGAAATGTTTCTTTAAGATCTTGTAGTTATTGCTAATGAACAGAGGAAAAATGACTAGGGAACATGCATGACCTAAAAGCTCTCTAAAACTTAAAGAGAAGTCACCATTAAAAAATGTGTGTGTGTGTGTGTGTATGTGTCTGTACTTCTGGTTGGGACCCCACAGAGATGAGGTCATCTGACCTCATCTAAATAGGCTGTTTAGGAAATCAACTGGAGTCAAAGATATTTAGAATCTACTCAAAGCAAGGCATTCTGAAAAGATATGTGAACAGGGTATCCTCCGAACTCCGTGTTGCCTTATATCCCAGTAACAGGCATGAGACAAGCACACGAGTAACCCTCACAGGGAGCAGTCCAAGTTACAGCCACAAAGTTGTAGAGACAAAAGCAGAAATTGTGGTGGGGGATGGGAACAGAGAAAGTTTCATGGAGATGGGCTAGGTGTTAAATAATGAATTGGATTCTGGCATGCAGAAATGGCGATTTGCTTAAGGGCAGAATCAGTACATTTTAAAGATGCATTTTGGTAGGTTCTACTGCTCTGGCAATCCAAATGGGGAAACTAGTGTACTTTATTCAGAACCAGCATAAATATAATTTATTTCAGGAGCTTACCTATTTGCTAAAAATTTCTCTTCCTTTGCTTCTCAAGGCAATGAGCGTGAGCCAGTTGGCTGAAAGCCCTTCATAGCAAAAGTAGCTAAATGTGACGTGTGACATGCTTGGAAGTCTTTCAGGTTGAATGGCTTTGAAGAAAAGTCAAATACCATTCATGTGTAACTTCTGAGCACAGAAATTTGGGGTGATGTGGTTAAATGCTCCTAACCAAATGCTACACTGTAAAAGCTAGTTGTGTACCCGTGTCCTCTGAAAAAAGCCCAAGGATGGTTCTGGGAAACGTGGGAATCTGTGCGATTTTGCCGGCTTTTGTTGACTATTACTTGAACGAGCTTACTAGGCAGCCTAAATTCTCAAGCAGTGGGTTTTGTTTCCTCCCTTTCTAAGCCTCCCCCTGTGCACCATGTCAGTGTGATGTGAAGCAGCGAGGAAGAAGAAGAGGTGGGTTCCAGGCTTGCCAGGTGTGTCAGGCACTTTCCCTTTGAGGCTTCCAAAGCATTTGCACACTTGACATGTAAACGTTCAGATGCTGCTGTACCCTGGATCTGTCTTCTAAAGAACACGCTGTAAGACACTCTACACGGCACAGGGACCTCCTTTAGACTAAAGCTGCAAGGCTGTAGGGGGATATAGACTTCTAGACCTTGAAGTTTCACTGAGTAATGGAAAAAAATCAGGCCTATACAAATAATCTAGTACAGATTTAATCTTATAAACCAAATCAAGGTATTTATCTTTCTCATTTTATACCTGGGGTTCTGAGGCCAGGGACAAAAACATACCGTCGATCTTGAGCTAAAATTCTATCACCTGATTTTCTTTTCCCAGATTCTGGGAGGAAGGCATTGTGCTGCTGAGGCACGAGATGCTTATCTGGCTGGCTGCCTCTTTTTTCCATGAATGCCTGGTCTAGAATGATGATTCTGTGTAGGCAAACGGACTTGGGGAAGGTGTGACAGCTCCCAAGGTTCTGTAGAGGCCTGGGGTGCTTTATAGCAATTCATCCCATTGGTTTGTTGTTGTTCAGTCGCTCAGTCGTGTCTGACTCTTTGCAACCCCATGGACTGCAGCACGGCAGGCTTTCCTGTCCTTCACTGTCTCCTGGAGCTTGCTCAAACTCATGTCCATTAAGTCGATGATGCCATCCAAATATCTCATCCTCTGTCGCCCCTGTCTCCTCCTGCCCTCAATCTTTCCCAGCATCAGGGACTTTTCCAATGAGTCAGCTCTTCAAATCAGGTGGCCAGAGTATTGGAGCTTCAGCTTCAGCATCAGTCCTTCCAATGAATATTCAGGGTTGACTTCCTTTAGGATTGACTGGTTTGATCTCCTTGCTGTCCAAGGGATTCTCAACAGTCTTCTCCAATACCACAGTTGGAAAGCATTAATTCTTTGGTGCTCAGTGCTACAAGGTGGGAAACGGCGAGCCTGACAAAATGCTCTGGCAGATTAGGGGAATTCCTGCCAAAAGGCACCCTTAGGCCCATAGGAAGCCCTGGGTCCTAACAAAGAAACAGTGGCAGAAATGCTTTGCTCTGTGGCTTCAAGGGGGACCAAGCTGAACTGGACTGGAATTCTTCCCTCTCTGCCAACCTCTCTGTCCCTCTGTTGGGCTGAGCCACTGACTATATTTTGTTCCTTCCTGAATCAGCAACTCTACTGATCACATATAGGATTGAGCTTCCTGGCTCCACAGTTCTTTTCCTAATTCCTTTTCTCCCAGCCTGCCAGACCTGTGCTTAGCACTTACAGTTCCCAGACAGACGGGGCAAGATAATGAATCTAGATTACCACTTGGATTTGAGACAAATTGCAGATAAATACCCATTAAAATAAGCTTAATCAACTTATATTTTTCATATTTTTCCAAGACCGAACCACTGGGCACCATATGTTTTCTGAAAACAACTCATGTAGTAAGTACATTTTAATCTTTAGCAAATGAATAGATTTGTTTGTATCCTTTAAAATTTATGACATTTCCTGAAAAGTCACACTTTCCATTACTCACAATCACAGAAATAGGGGTTAATATTTCAAAATACTTCCTAATAGATTTTTTCTTTTTTCTTTAAAACATAATCAATTTAAATGAAATCTTATGAACACCTTTGAACATATAGGTTCTACACTGGTTTTTTCACAGGGGCAGCGGGTGACAGTTTGATACTCTACTCCCTATCAGTATGACATCAGATAAGTCACATCTGAGTCACTTCACTCAGATAAGAGTGCCGCAGAATTGATGCTTTTGAACTGTGGTGCTGGAGAAGACTCTTGAGAGTCCCTTAGACTGCAAGGAGATCAAACCAGCCAATCATAAAGGAAATCAGTCCTGAATATTCATTGGAAGGACTAATGCTGAAGCTGAAGCTCCAATACTTTGGCCACCTGATGTGAAGAAGTGACTAACTGGAAAAGACCCTGATGCAATTTGGGGGAAAGATTGAGGGCAGGAGGAGAAGGGGGTGACAGAGGATGAGATGGTTGGATGGAATCACTGACTCAATAGACATGAGCTTGAGCAAACTCTAGGAGATAGTGAAGGACAGGGAAGCGTGGTGTGCTGCAGTCTATGGGGTCGCAAAGAGTAGGACATGACTGAACGACTGAACTGAAGTCACTTCACTTGTCTAGCTTTAGTATCCTTATCTGTCACAAGTGAATGATTCTCCCCTCATAAGACTGTTACCAGGATCAGATGAGATATGAAGTGTTTTATAAATTATTACGTACTGTGCTAATTTATTTATACCTTTTCTTGTTCCAAAAAAGCCATTTGAGGTGACTTATAAAAATACATATGGGACAAGAGAACCCCATGAAACAGTATGAAAAAAGATAAAAATAAGTGAGCTTATTAGGGCATGGAAATGAATCTACCAGTTTAATGAAAAACATAAGCAACAGCAACAGAACACTGCACTTGGCCAGCAGGTATGGTCACTAAGTCTGAGCATTTATTATACAATGCCCTTTACTGTGGTGCTGTCAAGAAATATAAAAGGAAACTCCGGTAATAGTCTTTGCTTCTGGTAAGATTTAAAAAGTCTAAACAGGACTTCCCTGGTGGTTCACTGGTTAAGAATCTACCTGCCAATGCAGGGGACACAGGCTCAATCCCCGGTCCGAGAAGGTCCCACATGCCACGGGCAACTAAGCCCACGCACCACGACCACAGAACCCCGTGCCTCCTGCAGCCTGTGCTCCCAGCAAGAGGAGCCGCCGCAGCGAGAAGCTGCGCACCACGACTGGAGAGCAGCCCCGCTCACCGCAACTAGAGAAGGCCCGCCGCTGCAGTGAGAAGCTGCGCACCACGACTGGAGAGCAGCCCCGCTCACCGCAACTAGAGAAGGCCCGCCGCTGCAGTGAGAAGCTGCGCACCACGACTGGAGAGCAGCCCCCGCTCACCGCAACTAGAGAAGGCCCGCCGCTGCAGTGAGAAGCTGCGCATCACGACTGGAGCAAGCTCACACCGCAACTAGAGAAGGCCGCCGCTGCAGTGAGAGCAGCAGCCCCGCCACCGCAACTAGAGAAGGCCCGCACGTAGCAACGAAGACCCAGCTCAGCCACAAACAAACAAAAGTTTAAAAAGTCCAGACAATTTCCCTCACACCCAGTAACACAATAGTGAAGATGGGGCCTGGCTTCCGGGCCAGTGAAAAAATGCAGGACTTGGTATTAAAGGAGGCAATTTGGGGTCCATTTATCACTATTATAAAGGGAGACTTCCACTTACAAAAATCATTTTAATTTACTTGTCTGCACTGGGTCTTAGTTGTGACATGCGGGATCCAGTACCCTGGTCAAGGATCAAACGCAGGCCCCCTGCGTGGGGAGTGCGGACTTCTCCCACTGGAGCACGAGGGAAGCGCCGTCACCGTGATTTCTTCACAAGATCTCAGAGTGTTGTTTCAACTGGCAAAAAAGTTAATCTTATATGCTATTACATAATTATTATATTTCATATTCTTATGTATATTATTTCATGATCATTACATTATTACAATACAATGTTATATTGTAATGACTCTACATCTGGTTAAAATTTTAAAATGTGGAAGATGTATCTGCCTAATTTTGGAGAATTCTGTGTTACTCTTATACATGAATGGGGCAGTGGAAATCATGCCAGATCACATTTTTGCTTGTTTTGGATAAGTGTACATTTTATAGTGGCTGAATATGTCTGGAAAAAATTCTGCCAAAACATGGTCAAGGTTTTAGGTGTCACTTCTGTTTAAGATCCAATTCATTCTCAGGGTTGCAGATTAAAACTGTTCTATTGAATCTCATAACCATACTATATCCTGAATTGAAAAAAATTCAGTTGGTTCTTCCTGATTGATCTGCAAATTAGACAAAATTTCCGAGTTGGAGCAGTGCACACTGGCTGCCCATTGAAAAATGCTCAGGTGTGCGATTATTTTGACCGTCAATTATAACTGACAGTATTGTCTTGCCTCCAAGCTCACCTCTCTGAAAGCAAATTGTGAAGAACTCACTTGTCTAAACAGAAGTGTGATTTGTGAAAAGGCATGTGTCGGTGGCAGAGATTGTTAGCTTACTCCCAATATCTATTCTCTTCCTTTGCAGAGTGAAAAAAATCCCTGAGTGGGCCACATGGCCTCCCAGAATAAAGGCCACACTTCCCAGCTTCCCTGGCCAATAGATGAGGCTGAGTGCTTAGGCTCTGGTGACTTCATCTTGAGCAGAATTGCCATGGTTAAGTTCAAGGTCAGATCCTTAGAGAGGGGGAAGTGCCATTCACTTCCCTTTCCCTTGGCATCACTATTCAACTCCAGCAAGAGGGTCCCCCCCTCACTGGGCACTGATGCTCCTCCCCCTGTGAGGTGAGGAGTAAACCATGGTGAAGGGGTTATGCCCATCTAGAGCATGTACCCTTCTTTGGAGGACACACTCTGGGTACTCAGGGCTTCAGAACTCCCTGTGCAAATGGCCACAAAACCTGCACAGGTCTCTTCCCCAGGTCTGTTTCTTGTGGGTGAAATTTGTTATCTGTGTGCACACTCTGGGGCCCCAGGAGGAACCTAGGGATGGCTGTGTGTGGGGAGTGTGGACAGAGTTTGAATGTGCAGGCCGGGTGTCCCCAAGCACATCACATTGCCTGCTCTGTGTGGGAAGGAGGCAGCGGTGGGGAGAGAAAGGAGGTAAGCTGTAGGCTAATTCCTCCTATGTCTCCATCTTCTGGAGTGGAACCCTGATCCTAAATTTAAATTTGGCTTCCCAGGAAGGTGTACTTGTGAAGAAAGGAAGATAAAATATATTTAATGATTTGTTGGCTTGACAACTTTTAAATATTGAGACATGTAATTATGTGGTCCTTTATCTGCATTCTTGCTCTAAGCTCCACAATGTTGGGGACAAGCTAAGCTTCCCTTCTTCTCACTCACTGAAATGTGGCCTTGAGGGCAGGCGCTGAAGCAGCCACCCTGGACCATCAAATGGAAGCTATGGGCTGAGGAGGGCGGAGCAAAACCACAGAAATAGCTTAGGGTCTCCTGACACCACCTGACCACCAAAAGAGCCTTGGGTCACCAAATTGGGCTTTTATACAATATGTGTTCTATATTATTAAGCCACTGCTTTTTTGAATTTCTTTAATAACAGCCTAACCTATATCCTGTTTGTAGAGAATTTGGTATCTGAAAAATGGATTGAGTTCTAGCCTCAAAAATCTAGGTTGGTTTAGTGGTTAGAAGGTGGGCAGTGAGGTCAGTATCACAGGTTGGAAAGCTGATGACTCTCATTAGGCTTGTGACAACTTGGAAGGCAAACCTCATATCTCCTAGTCAGTGGCTCTAGTTGAAATGTTGGAGAAATTCAGAATATTGGCGTATTAGTGGCTTCTTGCCACTTTTGGCAAAGTTATTTACGAAAGAGAAATGAACTTAGGCTGGAGCCATAGAATGTGCTACAACAGTTCTATTAAAGGAGGTACCTGCCTGAAGCTCACAGCCTAAACGAACCAAAAGCTTGTAATTTGGGGCATCAGAGGCTTGAGAAAGCCCAGCTACTTCTGCAATTGCACACCAGAGCAGGCAACCTTCACAGATGTCTGTGCCTCTGAGCCGTGGTGAAATGCCTCATTAAGAGGCTGGCCAGAAAATGGGAGCCAGAGACAACAGTCAGATTAAGGGTGCTGCCTTCTTTCTCAAGTCGATTATTTCAGATTGCTTCAAGCTAGTTACAAGTAAGATGAAAGGGCAGAACAGAGAGACCAGAAAATAAGACTCAGGTCTTACAAGATGAGAGTTGTGGTGGACAGCGCCCATTTCACCTGCCCTGTGGTGTGTCCGCCCGCAGGTAAGAGGCTGGAAAGGTGTGAATTAGGCTTACCCACAGCTGCAGTAGATTCAGAAGGTGGAAAAGAAGCAGGTACTTATCTTCCTGCTACTTATACTGAGGCATTTGGCAAACGTTGCACGGACAGTGGTGTTTTTTTTTTTTTTTGCATTCTAGTGACCAGTCGACAGCTTCACAGGCATCACAGGAGCAGAGTCAGTTATGGGAAGGGCGGCTCACTCAATTTCAGTGTCCAGTGACATGCTTCCTGGGGACCAAGAGGCACTGGCAGCAGTAGCCATGGGAAGATTCTAGCTGCAGGACTGCAGCCATGGAACTGTGCACTTTCAGGAAGTAGCTATAGTTGCTGCCTCCCAATTCCTCACCTTAACTGTCTTTGGTAGAGGCAGCAGCCTCCCTGGAGGCCAGTTTGGTGGCATTATCCCTCAGCCCTTCCAGTTATTTCACTGCCTCCCAATTTTCTGGTATCAACTTTCCAACTGCATAAAATAATTAGATGGGACCTCTTTCCTGCAGTTGAATGCTAGAACTATCAATATGTCTGGACAACTTTTTGGCTCTGATTACTTGCATGTGGAAGTGAAGAGAAGCAAATCAACTGGCAACCTCATAAAATTTGGAGGGGGTTGTTTTGTCAAAGAAACGACAAGCCTGGTCAAGAGTCCATGATTTTTCAACGCCTACAGAATCTTACGTCCAGGAATCTGATCTATATATAGTGAAAGTTTCTCATGATGTATTCTGCATATAAGTTAAATAAGCAGGGTGACAATATACAGCCTTGAACGTACTCCTTTTCCTACTTGGAACCAGTCTGTTGTTCCATGTCCAGTTCTAACTGTTGCTTCCTGACCTGCATACAGGTTTCTCAAGAGGCAGGTCAGGTGGCCTGGTATTCCCATCTCTTTCAGAATTTTCCACAGTTCATTGTGATCCACATAGTCAAAGGCTTTGGCATAGTCAATAAAGCAGAAATAGATGTTTTTCTGGAACTCTCTTGCCTTTTTGATGATCCAGCGGATGTTGGCAATTTGATCTCTGGTTCCTCTGCCTTTTCTAAAATCAGCTTGAACATCTGGAAGTTCATGGTTGACGTATTGCTGAAGCCTGGCTTGGAGAATTTTGAGCTTTACTAGCATGTGAGATGAGTGCAATCGTGCGGTAGTTTGAGCATTCTTTGGCATTGCCTTTCTTTGGGACTGGAATGAAAACTGACCTTTTCCAGTCCTGTGGCCACTGCTGAGTTTTCCAAATTTGCTGGCATATTGAGTGCAGCACTTTCACAGCATCATCTTTCAGGATTTGAAATAGCTCAACTGGAATTCCATCACTTCCACTAGCTTTGTTCATAGTGATGCTTTCTAAGGCCCACTTGACTTCACATTCCAGGATATCTGGCTCTAGGTGAGTGATCACACCATCATGATTATCTTGGTCATGAAGCTCTTTTTTGTACAGTTCTTCTGTGTATTCTTGCCACCTCTTCTTAATATCTTCTGCTTCTGTTAGGTCCATACCATTTCTGTCCTTTATCCGTGGGCTGGAAGAAGCACAAGCTGGAATCAAGATTGCTGGGAGAAATATCAATAACCTCAGATATGCAGATGACACCACCCTTATGGCAGAAAGTAAAGAGGAACTAAAAAGCCTCTTGATGAAAGTGAAAGAGGAGAGTGAAAAAATTGGCTTAAAGATCAACATTGAGAAAACGAAGACCATGGCATCTGGTCCTATCACTTCATAGGAAATAGATGGGGAAACAGTGTCAGACTTTATTTTTTCAGGCTCCAAAATCATTGCAGATGTGATTGCAGCCATGAAATTAAAAGACGCTTACTCCTTGGAAGAAAAGTTATGACCAACCTAGATAGCATATTCAAAAGCAGAGACATTACTTCGCCAACAAAGGTCCGTCTAGTCAAGGCTATGGTTTTTCCAGTGGTCATGTATGAATGTGAGAGTTGGACTGTGAAGAAAGCTGAGCACCGAAGAATTGATGATTTTGAACTGTGGTGTTGGAGAAGACTCTTGAGAGTCCCTTGGACTGCAAGGTGATCCAACCAGTCCATCCTAAAGGAGACCAGTCCTGGCTGTTCATTGGAAGGACTGATGCTGAGGCTGAAACTCCAATACTTTGGCCACCTCATGCGAAGAGCTGACTTGTTGGAAAAGACCCTGATGCTGGGAGGGATTGGGGGCAGGAAGAGAAGGGGACGACAGGGGATGAGATGGCTGGATGGCATCACCAACTCGATGCACATGAATTTGGGTGAACTCTGGGAGTTGGCGATGGACAAGGAGGCCTGGTGTGCTGCGATTCATGGGGTCACTAAGAGTCGGACACGACTGAGCTACTGAACTGAACTGAACTGATAGTGAAAGTTGCTCAGTCATGTCCAACTCTTTGTGACCCCATGGACTATACAGTCCATAGAATTCTCCAGGCCAGAATACTGGAGTGGGTAGCTGTTCCCTTCTCCAGGGGATCTTTCCAACCCCGGGATTGAACTCAGGTTTCCTGCATTGCAGGCGGATTCTTTACCAGCTGAGCCACAATGGAAGTCCAAGAATATTGGAGTGGGTAGCCTATACCTTCTCCTTGGATCTTCCTGACCCAGGAATTGAACCCGGGTCTCCTGCATTGCAGGTGGATTCTTTACCAGCTGAGCTACCAAGGAACACACGGATCTACCTTTAAGTGGGATGGAGAAACTGTAGCCTTTAGGGACTTGCCTGGTGGTCCAGTGGCTAAGGCTCTGCGTTCCCAATGCAGAAGGGAACTAGATCCGCACGCCACAGCTAAGAGTTTGCATGCCACAATTAAAAGACCCCTCATGCCACCAACTAAAGGAACTGGCATGCCATAACGAAGACGGAAGATTCCCGCATGCCGCAACTAAGACCTGGCACAGCTATGAATAAATAAATGAATGAATACAAAAAACAAGATTGGTGCAGCCCCCAAAGGGCACACGCTCTCACAGCGACTTCATGTAGCTGTCACTGGTAATAGACAAGGAGTAACTTCCTAAAGGGACACGGAGGACAGTGGACAAAGCAGTTCCTTCCAGAGAGCAGATGGAGGGCTGCAAACCTAGCTAGCTACATTCCTCTGCTGCCAGGGCAGAGAATTTTTGCAGTTCCTCACCAGCAGGATTCCCCACTCATTCCTGAAGAGCAGATAACTTGTGCGAAGAGGCTGTGCCGGACATTGGGGTTCCGAAGGGTTGGAGACTATGAGATTGACCTCCAGTGCCCACTCTCCCTTTCTACTTGAGTAGAAGAACCCGTGAATGTACAGCCATCCTGAAAAAGGCTTCACTTCCAAGCTTCCCTTTCAGCTAGTTGTGGAGCACGTGACCAAGTCCACAAACAGCAGAAGGGATGTTTCAGCTTCAGGATATTCAAATGGGATTTGAACTCAGGTGTTCTGGCTTCAAAGTCCACATTCGCACCCAGTTCTCTGTGAGCCAGACCTTTTCTAAGCACTAAGGGTAAAATAGGGAACAAGACAGGCAAAATCTCTACGTCCAAAAAACAACTTCAGAAAGGGACAATACAGAGACACTTACTGACTCAAGGAGAGACAGCTAACCCAGAAAAGACAACAAATGGAGAAGCTCACTCAGAGCATGAGCGGTATCTTAAGGAAATGAAATACGGTGATACGATACTGCCTGGGGAAACTGTTTGGGCTGGCCAAAACGTTTGTTTAGGTTTTCCATAACATTTTAACAGGAAAACCTGAATGAACAATTTGGCCTACCCACTACTTTAATTGGTGAAAATCTTTCTGGAGGGTGCATTTGAGCTAAGATGTAAATTTGCAGAAAGGACCATCACAAGACATGGAAAAAGAAACTTTCAGGCAAAGGGAACATTTTTAACAACAGAGAACAGTTGTGGCACACGTGTGTATTCTATTAAAGACAGAATTTTCCAAAAAGGCGGTGTATACAGGCTGTTCTAGAGCCTTTTTTCTGATTCAGGAAAGACGTTCTAGCCACTGGGTGACGCACAGGATCCTCCGGCTCCCACCGTCCTCCCGCGGGGAGCGGTGGGGCCCAGCCTCATGCGAGCCCAGCGGGAGGATTCCAGGTGGAGGGTTGGGCCCCGTGTGAGGTGTTCGCAGTGGTGCTGTGTGCGGGGATGGTTTGCTGCACTTAATCCTCTTAAAACGTGAGTCACAATCTTGTGGGCCACACAGTGCTAAGAATACCACCATGTTTCAGTCTCAATGTTCTTGAATTGTCAGACATTGAAAATATGGGAAGGCATGTTACTTTCCTCCTGCATGTCATATAACGACAGAGAACAAACTAGATTACTTCTGAAGAACTTTCCTTAAAATGGTTTTATTTTCTACACAAACTAAAGGCAGTATCTTTTTCTTATCTTTGGGTCTCTTCTTGGTTTTTTTTTTTTTGTACATTTTATTCTCATTAATGTTCTAATATGAGCAGGACTGAAGAAAAGAAAAAAAAATATCATTTAGGTAATAGCTGGATAAAGGTGACTTGAATTGTTACCTAAACTTGGACGGTATAAACAGTGAAAGACACTGCTCCCCCCACCCCGCCAGCTCATGAGCCTCTTCTCTGGGATGGACTAAGGAGAAAGGAATGGGGTGCCTAAGTTCCCCATGGTCACTGTGATCCTCTGGTTATGCATCACAGCTTGAACAAGACTCCTCATATTTCCCCAAACGGACTCTCTCCTATTCATTCTTCTTGAATTGTAGCGGGGCTTCTCACTCTGGCAACCTTTTGACTGGTCTCCAGCTCTGCTTAACCCAAGGCTTGTATGGGCTCTGGAGCACACAATGCCGGCAGGAGCATATAAGCTCCAGAGTGTGCAGAATTTGAATTAAGTTTCAGCAGGGCCAAGCTGAGAGCCTCTTGAGATCTAGGGCCTACTGCTGGCAGTAAGTGGAAGAAGCCTGAGATCTTTCTGTGGACAGACGGTCGTTTTGACAGGCTCTTCAGGCCTGCTTTGCCCTGGAGGTCCCTTTTCTACCCGAGACAAGTGAGGAAACATTTTAGCAGCAATATATTGGTACTACCCCACAGATGGCTTAAGAATGGTAAGATATTTTAGGAACATATAGAGTTTTTAGATATGAATGTTGAGGTTGAAAAAAAAAACACCTTCATTTAGAAATAAATTCAAACTACTAACTGTAGGAGAATTCCTTTTTATCTCCCTTTTTCTTTTTAAAACACATGGAAACTAGTCTGCAGGTGGCGAAAGGTAACAATCTGTTTTTGTCTACTAGAACTAACGTTTGAATTCTGTAATCTGTAATCTGAATGAAGCCTTCTACTCAGTAAACGGTTGGCAGATAAACATGTGTGTAAGCTCAAGGTTGATCCCTAAAACCAAGAGATTTTTAAGACTACTACACTACTTCACTTAGGGACTGGCAGAGGTCTGACTGGTGTATAGCTAATGGAAGAGATGAGTTCTAACACATGAAAAAGCAGGAATCAGAGAATTTTGATTTCAGATAACAGCTTAAGTTATCACACTAATTTCAGTCCACTAAATAACTAACATTGGTAGCTTTGGATGAACACTCCCTCAACCATATAGTTTTGGAGGTAAGCATAGCATATATATGAATATATGTGGATTTCCTTCTGGCCATCCATGAATGAATGCTGGGAGCATAATGGCCAACGTGCCTGCTTGTATAATGTCCTCCAGCGAATGCAGAAAGAACATTGCTCCACAAAGCCCTGAGATGGGGTATCAAGGGCTCGGGAGAAATGGCAACGGACAACATCTCAACAGCATTAAATCTCCCAACTGCTCTTTAGTTACTTTGAGACCCCCACGTTTAAGGGTCTGTGAGTTTCTGGGTATGAAGAAAGAATTTTTAATGGGGCCAAATGTAGGTGTTTACAAGGGGGAATTGTTGTTTTTTATTAGGAACTGCCTTATGTTCAATAGTTGTATTTACTTTGTCAAGCTAGCCAGAATTAGAAATCCCCATTGCTAGGCAGCCTGGAGCGTCTGCGAAGTATTTCTGGGCATTCAGAACTGAGGCATGTGCTGCCCAAAGGCAGGTTTCATTACAGTCTGTTATTTAGTCCTTGTTCATCCCTCCCTACCCCCACATCCCCGGATAGCAGTACTTATACAACAGGAAATCTTGGTTACTTTACGCTGAAACATATTTACATGACTGAAATACGACAATTAACACATTTGTAAAGCTTGAGGGATAGGTACACGTTAATGGTTTTTTGAAGCAGGCTGATTTCCTGGAGCTTCTAATCTTATTTTATTTTGTTCTGCACGCATGAACAAGTTCTCCTTTACTATAGGTATCTGACAAAGCCTACCTGGTAGGAATGTGAATGAAAAGAAAATAATACAAAAATTAACTTTATGGTTTATCTTTGCCAAACTGTTCTTAACTGCTTTTACCAGTTCAATGTATAGTGAGGGCTATTTTTGACAAGTTGTGTTAGCTTTTATACAAAAGCAGTTAGGTAGTACGGTTTTGATTGGCAAAATGAAATGTGGCTTTCTCTATACTGACAGTATAAAAATTTTTCATAACAAATGAGAAGTATCAATTGTAGTGGTATAGTGATTTTCTGCACTCCTCATGGTCAAAGGTACGCTCTCCTAGGTGGTGTATATTTCACTTGCTCCAAACTTAAATTAAAAGCCAGGTGATATGTAGTATTATTTCAAAAGTGCTATTGTGTGCGTGTGTGCATGTGTATTTGAGTGTGCATGTTTATACATATAAATATATATAACATGGCAATATTATGACTATTTTAATAAAAGTACCTAGATTAATTGTTGAAATCTTGGTAAAATTTAGAAAAAAATCCTTTTGTATCAGAGCCCTCAGTAATGAAATGAAAACTTCCATTTTCCTTTTGATTTCTGAAAGCATGTTAACCCTGGAAACCTCTACCCCAATTCTCACTTAAAAGTTGGTGGCAAATTTGCAAATTACACTGGTTTCAAATAGTCACCCAGTACATCTATCTCTCCCCTTCACAGACCTCCTTCCTCACCAGTTTCAAAGGCAGCTCAGTGAGCAGGCTGGGCAAAGCAAGAACCCTCTCTCTACATGCCTTAGGGCAGTGATAGGGCAGCACCAGACGGAGCGCTCTAGCTAAGGGATACAGATTAGAGATGAGGACCTAACTCCAAAGAGTAATAACTCTCTGCTGAAGTGACTTCACAGATAAGAAGTAAGTAAAGAATCAATTTAGTCTTAGATAGAAAACCTTTCCATGAATAACGAGGGGAAAAAGTTAAAGGACATGAAGCAAATAAAGCAAGAAAAAATACAGATGATCAGAAAAGAGCAAAATATTTGTGAGTATATAGATAAATGATTATGCCTACTTCTAGGGATTTTTTTTGGTGTTTGTTTGTTTGGTTTAATCAAAATGCATGTTTTAATGGAAATGTTAACAAGAGCTAAGTTTAATTTTCATGGAGATTGTTTTCTGTTCTTTAAAAACTCATTTGCTTTTATACGTGGAGGATTTTTTCCCCCACCACTTAACTTTACCATTGAAGTTAAATCTTTTTACAAGGAGGTCTGAAAGATCATTGAAATGTAGAAGAACCAACAACCTGATATATCAAACTGGCTAAATCCTGCCTCAAGTTTTCACTGTAGCAGGAAGAAGTCACTCTGGTTCAAGTAGAAACTCTGAAGTTTGAGGTCATTTCAGCCAGGGTCTGCAGGTATACTTTAGGAACATTCTTTTGGTATATGTAAAATTATGCTCCAAAATGAAATAATGGAGCAAAGTGATTTTATAACTGTAATGCAGGGCTAATTCTCTAAGTTTTAAAGATCTGAATGAAATGAAATAGACATATTTGTACATTTCTGTTTGATTCCCTTAGTAGAAGTGCACAAAAATTTCTCAAGGTACTGAAAGTAAATGAAAGCATGATATGTGGGAAAAGATCATCAAATGGTTCCTAAAGTTCAATACTGACAAGTTTCACAGTTTAACAAATGATGATGAAAAAATGTTTTTCCTTTAAAAATTTATCAAGGAGTGGTATTTTTTCTTCTGTCTTTCATTCTAACTTATGCCCTAAAGGGATATTATTTGCTCTAAATCAGTTTAAGTTAACACATCAAATCATTACCCAATTAAATATCTGTAAATTATAAAACATATTATAAGCATATGAAAAAATTACAACAAGCATCTTCGAGTTACCATTATAAATTTATTTTTAAGTAACACTAATATTTATGTGTTTATATCCTAAATCTATTAACTGACTTGTATATTTTAACAGTCTATCTTAAATGTCTTACAATTTCTTTCAACATTAACTAGAATTTGTAATTAAATATTAATACCTCACACAAAGAATAATTGATTATATTTAAAAATAGTGAGGCAAAAACTATCTG